>NC_048595.1:22784270-22811770 GCF_003668045.3 Cricetulus griseus | reverse complement strand
TTGTTTTTCTGTCTGCTTAACAGCGGCACCTGAATTACTGATAGTTTAACCATCTGCACCTTCCAGTCCTGCCAGCATGGGTTCAGCTGCAGCCCTGAAATGCTGTTGTTTTATCTAAGTCGTTTTATTTACCAATGAAGACTCGGGAGTCAGATGTTGGAGTCAAAACCTACTAGAGCAGAGAAGCCAAAAAGCAACCAACTGACTTTTTTTTTTTTTTTTTTTTTTTTTTTTTTTTTTTTTTTTCTGGAGATCCAGCAAAAGAGAGAGCATCTCTACACTGTCCCAACCCAAAGAGACCAAGAATCTCTAAGTCCCTCCCCTACTCCTTCCTGTGTCTCTCTATCCATATTGCTGAGTCCTCTGTTCTCTCTATGGCTAATTCTTGTCAACTAGTCACTGGTTCCACTCCCTGATCCAAGGTTAATTTTATAAACATAATCTGGGATTTTCACAGCATGATCAAATATCCCACCACAAGTGTGTGGTACCTGCATCCTGCCATGTTTGTGTGTGGTTCCTGGATCCTTCCACACTTGTATTTTGTACCTCCACCCTTCCATGTTTTTGTTTTGTTATATTATGAATATTACAGAATTTTGTGGGTAAAAGTACATGGGAGACTTTTATTTAATCAATATTGTAAGATTGCTATGGTACTAAACAGTAAGTTCAAGACCAGTCTGTGCAACTTAGTAAGATCTTGTCTCAAAATAAAAAATAAAATAAAAAGGATAGCTTGGTTATATATATGTTCATTCTCTGATACTGGAAAAAAAAAAAAAACTTGCTTTCACAATATTGAAAAAAAAAATTGTGCCGGGCGTTGGTGGCCCATGCCTTTAATCCCAGCACTCGGGAGGCAGAGGCAGGTGGATTTCTGTGAGTTTGTGGCCAGCCTGGTCTCCAGAGCGAGTGCCAGGATAGGCTCCAAAGCTACACAAAGAAACCCTGTCTCGAAAAAAAAAAAAAAAATGCTTTGACTAAGTGCCCCCAGCAATGGGCATAGATCCTTCTGCTCCTCATCCTGACTGTTTCAGCCCAAGGCTCTCCCTGTCACCACTCTACTGGCGGAGGTTTCTTTTGCTCCACCTGGACAGAAATTGTGGATAGATAGAAAGTCTACAAATGCTGCTCCCAGGTGGCTTCCCATCCCTTTTGTGTTTATGCAGAAAGCCATAGCAGTAGACAGGCGTGAGCAGCGGTAAAAAGCGCCCTCTAGTGTTAGACTCGCTGTGCAGTCTTCGGAATCAGACCTGGCTCCCTAGATGACTGGGTGCAGCTCTGTGGGTGCAGCTAGTGTGAGGCTCTGAACACCACTTCACCACCATCTTCTCTTCCTCCCTTCACTCCTCTTCCTCCTACTTAATACAGAGCCTCATGTAGCCCAAACTTGACTCGAGCTTATTAAGTAGCTAAGGGTGACCTTGTACTTCCTACCCTGCTGTCTCTATCTGCCAAGTGCTGGGATCACAGATCTGCACCATGCCCAACTTCATTCCATGCTGGGGATGAAATCCAGGGCTCCATGCTTGCTAGACAAATTCTCTGCCAACTGAGCTACATCCCCAGCCCCAGAGTACAGCTTCTTGTGTGTGTGTGTGTGTGTGTGTGTGTGTGCACGTTTAATTTTTTACATTTTTTTTACTTATATGTATGTTTAATTTACTTGTATGTCTGTTCACTACATATGAGTCTGGCTCCCTTAAAAATTCAGCAGAGTGGGGCTGGAGAGATGGCTCAGCCGCTAAGAGCACTGGCTGCTTTTCAAGAGGTCCCTGAGTTCAATTCCCAGCAACCACATGGTGGCTCACAACCATCTGTAATGAGGTCTAGTGCCTTTTTCTGGCCTGCAGGAATATATGCAGACAGAACACTGCATGCATAATATATAAACAAATCTTACAAAGAAAGAAAGACAGAAAGGAAGGAAGAAAGGAATGAAGGAAGGAAGAAAGATCATCAGAGGGTGTTGGACACCCCCCCCCACTGGAGTTACAGATGGTTGTGAGCTGCTCTGTGTGGGTGCTTGGAATTGAACTGGGTCCTCTGCAAGAGCAAGTCCTCTTATCCATTGAGCCATCTCTCCATCCCCAAAGCAAAGTTTCTTGAACTGTGGGTAGTAACTTCATATGGAATAGCGTAACTGAATAGGGAGGTCACAAAATTGACAACAGTAAAAGGTTTCTGACTGGGAAACAAGCAAAACTTAATTCAAAATCAAATACATAATGGATTTGAGGTGTTTCTGATGTAGCTCACCTGTGTGACATCGTCAGCCCCTGCTGCACCTACCCAGGGCAGGCCATTGGGCCACACAACTACCTTGCTGCCTGCCAACCTCAGCTCAGATTCAAAACTGCTGTATGTTATCCACTGGACATCTTCACTGTACACACAAAAGTCTCCTGCTCTCTGAGCAGTGGTGGCACACACCTTTACTTCCAGCACTCAGGAGGCAGAGGACAGCCAAGACAGCCAAAGCAACACAAAGAAACCCTGTCTTGAAAAATAAAAACAAAACCAACATCTCCTGCTCTTAAACAGCCCTGATCATCCTTCCTATACTCAAACCTTCTAACATTTATACCATCTTATACTATGCATTTATACGAATCTGTGTTCTCAACATTGACACTTATAAAATCAAAATGTGAATTGACTCTAAAAAAATGCTGAAAATGCCATGTCCTGTAGTCTCAAAAATGTAGCCAATATTTAATTCTTTATATAAAAATAAACACACCTATTACATTGGTATGCAAGTCTGTTTTCATTTTAATAATTGGAAAAAGTATAGATGTGCGAAGAACTGTTTTAAAATAATTGTTATATAGGTGTTTGATCGGTATGTGTGTGGTGTATGTATGTATGTATATATGTATGTATTATAACTATATAAATGGAGTCAAGTAAAATTTCTTGGATAAAAAGGGTGGTGAATGGAAAAACTGTAGGAAGTCTTAATCCAGACTTATACATCAAGCCTTGTTAGAGCGAAAGTCTGGTACAAATAGTTCCAAGCAGCCCTGGCTAGCACTGTGCCCTCAGGAGCCAAGGCAATCAGCTGCTGTCTTTTGTACAGTTGTTCAAGGCATCTGTGGAGAGTTCCAGAAGGCTGGTGCTGGCATAAGGGCAGTCAGGCTGGCTGTTTGCTCAAGGCAGCTGGGACAACAGGAGAGTTCAATAGCTGCTAATTAGGGAATCAAGTTGCCCATTTCCAGTGCTTGACCGATTTAGAGGGAAATGAGTATCAGAAGGGGTGAACCCAACAAAACTTTCCACTTAGCTGGATGTGGTGGCACTTGCCTTTAATCCCAGCACTTGAAAGACTGAGGGATCTCTATGAGCTTGAGGCCAGCCTGGTCTACATAGTAGTTCCAGGATATCCAGAACTAAAAGAAACCCTGACACACACACACACACACACACACACACACACACACACACACACACACGCACGCACACAAATGTGTTTGTTTGTTTTGAGGTAGGGTTTCTCTGTGTAGCATTGGCTGTCTTGGAACTACTATCTATGTTTAGATATTTGTTTTTATTTTTATGTGTTCAGTTATTTTGCCCTCGTGTATAGCTGTGCACTGCCTGCTTGCAGTACTGGAGGAAACCAAAAAAGGGTGTCAGATCCCCTGGGACTGGAATTACAGATCATTTTTCAGCAGCTATGTGGATACTGTGAATTGAACCTGGGTCCTCTGGAGCAGCAACCAGTGCTCTTAACTGCTGAGCCATATTTCCGAACTCCCATTTATTTATTTTGTCACAGAATTCCACTGTGTAGCCCTCGCTGTCCTGGAACTTTCTGTGTAGACCAGGCTGGCCTGGAACTCACGGAGATCCATCTGCCGCTGCCTCCTGAGTGCCCCACTCCAGGCCTTACTTCTTTCTTTCTTTATTTGTATGTATGTGCCTGCATCACATACATGCAGTGCCCTCAGAGGCCACAAGGGGGAATTGTATTCCCTGGAACTAGAGTTGCAGGTGGTTGTGTTGCCCAATGTGGGTGCTAGGAACCAAACTCAGGTCCTCTGCAAGAGCAGAAAGTGCAGTGAACCACCAACCTACCTCACAGGCCCCTCTTCAAGGAAGAAAATGCAAAAGCACTCCACAAACTCATTGCACCCATCTCCAGGCCTCTCGAGAGCAGAAGGTGTTATACAGGTCTGGGCTTCGTTTGCTTTGTGCTGAATCGGCTTCAGGTGTGGGAACAGCTACAAAGAGCCTTGAGATTTGACTGAGCATCTGCAGCAAACATGGGCATCCTTTTGTGTGACGAGGCCCAGACTATGAATATGGGTCAGAGGGGAGCAGAGCAGAGGGCTGAGACACTGGGAAGCAGGGTCCTGAGCCCAGCCTTTTGGCTCCCTGCCATTACCCATGCTCTCCATCCTGCCCACCATACTCTCCAAGACCCTTATTGCCAGGCATGGCACTCTACACCCCACCCCCAGGTAGGTTAAGGAGATAAGGGGCCTCACACCAAGGGTGAGGAACGAAGGACATGGAAGTCACACACATGTACAGGCGTGTTTATTGGGTGGAGTCTTAGAGACTCAGTAAGGCACGTGGTCTAGGAGGGGGTAGGTTCTGGAGGCCTGGAGCACAGGCCTTGGCGTGGGCACCCCAGTAGGGTAGGTATCCCCTGCCAGCTCTGGGCCACTCTCTCCTTCCATGCCCTCTTCTGGGGACCTTGAGAACAAGGGTTACTTCTGTCCCAAGGGTGAGTGTGCATGGCCATGGGCAGGGGGAGCTGGGACTTGAGCACAATGTCCCACAGACCCTGGAGGCACTGAGAATGGAGGGGCCTGACTCGGGCAGGCCCTGGAAGAGGGTGGGTGGGTGTGGCCAAGGGTGGGCTGGCCCTTGTTGAGTCCCAAGGCACCAGGTGGGCAGGCTGCAGGGCCTTCTCAGCTGAAGTCTCTGTCGGGCAGGAGCAGGGGGGCCACCAGGGTCCACAGGTAGAGCAACAGCCCCGCCCAGCTGGCACAGATCTTCACCCACACGGAGGTCCACGTGCTGATCATCTTCCGGGTCTCACCAGGGCTGGAACACAGCATTGGGTTCATGAGCCTGGCCCCCATCCTGAGCCTCAGTCCTGTTCCCTGACTTGACCAGCCAGCTGAGACATCGAAATTCAACTCTGGCCTTTACCCCATATCTCCAGTCCCTGTGTCTCACACTAGAGATACCTTGGCCTTGGGACCCTGGGCCACAGAACCAATCTTGACTGTACTTCCAGGCCTTGACTTGACCTGCCTCCTGGTCCCCCACTTTGTCATCCTGGGCCAGGCATAGTGATGCACACCTAATCCTAGCACTTGGGAGCCAGAGGCAAGAAGAACAGGAGTTCAAGACCATCCTTGGCTACATAGTAACTTTGAGACCAGTCTGGGCTACATGAGCCCCTGTATCAAAAGCAAAACAAAAATGTCTGAGAGCCAGTGGCCCACACCTTATGATCCCAGCCTCCCAGGGAAGTGAGGCAAGAGAATCTCAAGTTAAAGGCCCACCTGGGCTACACAGAGAAACCCATCTGTAGTACTTTGTCACCTAGTTCTTTGGCATCACTCCTCAAACCTGAGGACTGATGAACTCTGACCTTAATCCTGCCTGGCCTTGACTTTGGTCCTTAATCCAATGACTCAGCTTTGGCTCCTGACTTCAGCTCCTTTTCCCTCTATCGCCTTGATGGCCTCCGAGCCTCAATTTTAACCAAATGACCTAGCCCCAGTGTGTGCTGATATGCTATTGCTCCCAATAGTCTTGACAAGGTGTGACTCTCCATGGTCCCAACCCCAACTCTGGACCTCTTGACTTCAACACTTGATTCTGTGACTTCAATTCTGATCACTGTACCCTAATCTTGCCCCTCCATGTAACCCACACTGGACTCCTCCACTACCCAGCCCTGATTTGCAAGCCTGGTCTACCCTGCTGAAGCCCAACCCCACCTCCTGTTTGTCCATTTTGATCTCTTAGCAAGTGTGAGAGAAGCTGGGCCGATGAAGGCACAGCAGAGAAACTAAGGAAGAACAGGGTAGGCTTTGTGGGGGCCTAAGACCCGCCATCTAGGTTCCCAAGCCTGAGAAGACACCAGAAGACCGAGGAGTGACTGGAGGAGATACACAGTGAGTCCCCCGGGGGCTCCCGCCCACCAGGCTGCCATGCACACCTGTACCAGTTGGTGAGTGTCATCATGACATGCAGAGAGGCCAGCACCAGGCAGAAGTGGAAGAAGGAATAGCTGTAGGTGACACCATCCTGCTCGTTGTCATAGGCTCGGCCCCCACTGACGGCCACCTGCTGCTGCTGCACAGTCTCCACGGGACACTCCTCCGTCTGCATCAGGCTGTTCACCTGCCGGTGGTCAGAGGATCGCAGGCTGTGGGAGAGGAAGGCAGGCTGTTAGGGCCACTGACAGAGGGCAGACACAGCAGAGTGTGACCCTGTGAGCCAGGGAACCTGTCACACCAGACTCAGGTGATCCCGGAGGCCCAGGAACCAACAAACAGTTCAGTCTCAACTCTACTCCAATCCTGACAACCCTGAGTAAAATACAACTCTGCGAACCCTCTATTCCAAGTGTCTCACAAATGCCCAGTACCAGGTATAAACTAAATAGTCACTTCACCATTTGTAGAACAGGTGCTGGGTAATGAGTACCAAGTACTGAATACTGCGTGCCAAGTACTGTGAGCACCAAACCAGAGCTTCATTCATTGAGGTTTTGCTAGTTAAGCTTTTGTCACAAACTAGGGTCATCTGGGAAGATGGAACCTCAACTGAGTAAATTCTTCCTCCAGATCAGCTGTAAGCAAGTCTTTGGGACATTAATCTTGATTAATTATTGATGTAGGAGCATCCAGAAGGACACAGCTCACTGTGGGCAGTGCCACCCTGGGCAGGTAGTTCTGAACTATGTAAGAAAGCTGGCTGAGCAAGCCATGGCGAGTAGGCCAGGAAGCAGTGTTGCTCTGTGGCTTCTGCTTCAGTTCCTACTTCCGGGTTCTTGCCTTGAATTCTTGCTCAAGCATCCTTCTGTGAGGGACTGTTTGTTGCCTGGAAGAGTAAGCCAAAAGAAATCCTCTCCTCCAAAATTGCTTTGTATCGTGGCATTTATCATGGCATTTATAATATTATATTAATTATTATTAATTTAAAGAAAATTAATACAGGTTGTTTTTTGGGTGGGAGGATTTATGTGTATGTGTGCACGTGTGCAGGTAGGTGTCCTTGTCTGTAGGGACATGATGTATGTATGTGTGTGTACATTTGTGTATATGTGTGGATGTATGTGTGTATATTGTATATATATATGTGTGTGTGTGTGTGTATATGCATATGTGTGTATGTGTTTATGTATATATGTCTGTATGTGTATGTGTGTATGTATATGTGTGTATATGTATGCAAATGTGTGTATGCATGTGTGTATGTATGTATGTGTCTATGTCTGTGTATATGTGTATATGTATGTATATATATATTCATTGAATGTGTATGTATGTGTATGTGTGCACATATGTAGGTCAGAAGATAATGTTAAGTTTCTCCTTCAACTGCTTATCTACTTTCTTTTTTGAGACGGGGTCTCTACTGAACCTGGAACTTAACATTTCAGATACAGTGGTGAGTTGTAGGTATGTCCTGGGGTTACTATGTTGTGCTGTAGGTATGTTCTGGGTTACAGTGGTGTGCTGTAGGTATGTCCTGGGTTACAGTGGTGTCCTGTAGACATGTGCTGGGTTATAGTGGTGTGTTGTAGACATGTGCTGGGTTATAGTGGTATGCTGTAGGTATGTGCTGGGTTACAGTGGTGTGCTGTAGGTATGTGCTGGGTTACAGTGGTATGTTGTAGGTATGTTCTGGGTTACAGTGGTGTGCTGTAGACATGTGCTGGGTTACTGTGTTGTAGGTATGTTCTGGGTTACAGTGGTGTGCTGTAGACATGTTCTTGGTTACAGTGGTGTGCTGTAGACATGTCCTGAGGTTACAGTGGTGTGTTGTAGGTATGTTCTGGGTTACAGTGGTATGCTGTAGACATGTGCTGGGTTACAGTGGTGTGTTGTAGGTATGTTCTGGGTTACAGTGGTGTGCTGTAGACATGTGCTGGGTTACAGTGGTGTGCTGTAGACATGTGCTGGGTTACTGTGCTGTGTTGTAGGTGTTTGCTGGGATGTAAACTCAGGTCCTCATGTTTCCACAGCTTGTGCTTTCCACTGAACCATCATCACAGTAATCTGGTTGTTTTCTGTGACAGTCTCATGCAGTCCAGGCTGGCCTGGAACTCAGTCACTATGTAGCCCAAATTGTTCTGAAACTCACAGCAATCCTCCTGCTTCTGCTTCCCAAGGGTGGGAATTAAAGGCATGCGCCATGTCTGGAAACTCTGAGCTTTGTTAGTCTTAGGCACTTAGTGTTAGCTTTTGCCTTCATGTTCATGAATAGAAAGCAGAGAGGATGTCAGTGGCAGAGCACTGGCTCTGGCTAGATCCCAGAACTGAAAAGAAAGACCAAAAATGCCATGGATTGACAAGATGGTTCAGTGAGGTAAAAGTTTTTGCTGCACAAGCCAGGTGACCTGAGTTTCAATCTCATAATCCACGTTAAGGTGAAAGGAGAGAAATGACTTTCACAAACTTATCCTCTGACCTCCACATATGTGCCATGGAACAGGCACTTGTGCATGCATGTGTGTGTGTGTGTGTGTGTGTGTAAGCACACCACCATGCTTACATGTGCAAGAATACACCATGCTTATATGTGCAAGAATACTTTTTTTAACGTCCTTTCTTGGGCTATTGGTTAGCTAAGGAATGAATCACTACATTAGACATTTTGAAGTTTTACTTGGATTTTTTTTTTATAGCTTGTACCTTAACACTTTGATTCTTTGCTGTTTCTATTGGCTCATAGCATTGTTTTAATAAATTTTATGAAAAAGTCTTCACAAAAATAATAAATAGGACCAGGGGCATGGCTCAGCATGTCAAGTCACCTGCTGCCAAACCTAATGACACAAGTTCAAAACCAAAGGATTGAACTAAGAGGAGCATTTTCTTGATTGACTGATGTGGGAGGGCCCAGCCTACTGTGGGTGGTACCATCCCTGGGCAGATGAGCCTGGATTGTATAAGAAAGCAAACTGAATAAGCTACTGAAAGCAAGTCAAAAGGCAGTGTTCCTCCATAATGGACTGTGACTGAGATATACAATCTCAGTCCAAACAAGCCTTTTCCTCACCTTGTTGGTTTTGGTCATGATAATTATCACAGCCATAGAAAGCCCCCCAGTCCTCCTTCCCTCACTCCCCAGCTAAGAACCCGTCCCAAGCCCATGGTACCTAATGAAGAAGGTGCACAGGAGGAAGACGACAAGGCCCACGATGCTCGGGGCATCCCACCACATGGTGCTGTAATCCTCCAGGTCCACCTGGCTTGTTCCATTTTTAGTAGGCAGGTGAGGGTTGCATTTTTGGTCTGGGCAAGAAACACAGACACCTTTAACCTTAGCTGACTGGATCTAGGAGTCAGGGAACTCTCACTAAAGATGTGTCAAGTATAATAGGTTTGAAAGACAACAAAAGATAATTTGACAATGCAAATTAGAATAGAAAGTAAATTAGGTACAAGACTTTGGACTCATCAAGAAAGATAAGATGACGGAGTATTTTGTCTGAATTGGTCAAATGCTATGGACTACACATTGCTGATGTACTTACCGCCTGTATATATTGTATATAGTAGTTATACTTATTATGTATATAGTTTTTCTTATATGAGTTATAACTTTTTAATTTTAGACAAAAAAGGGGGATATATAGTGATATCTTGTTTGTACAAATAAACCTGTCTGAAGGTCAGAGAATGTAGCTTGCCACTAGCTAACCATAGAGGTCTGGAGGTCTGTACAGACAGACAGGAAGTGAGGTAGCTGGGCAGAAACAGGATATAAGCAGGGAGAAACAGGAAATCGCCCTCTTGTCTGCTGAGACGCTAAGGAGGTAAAGTGTGGCAGTGGCTTGCTCCTTCTTCTCTCTGATCTCTCAGCATTTTCCTCTATATCTGACTCCAGGTTTTTATTATCTAGACCAATTAAGAACATCATTTACATTTTATGAGAATAGACAGTGAGCTGACCCAAGAGGAAAGGCAGACAGACACACACATGACCCTCTAAGGCCCAGCAGTAGACAGCAGGTGGCAGATACAATGAAAGACAGATAAACAACTCCAGGAGCAGATGAGACTCTCCTGCCCACCCCCCAACCAAGACTGAGCCTCTGGGTGTCCCAGACCCCTGTGACATCCCGAACACTTCAGCAGGCCACTGTTGAACCAGCGCCTGTCTCACACTCACCGGGGACGTTGGATAGGGCCAACCAGGTGACAAACATGGTGTACAGTGTGACGATGGATGCCTGCAGCAGACCTGAGTTGGGCTGGGCATTCTGCCGATAACAGTTCATAGGTAAGAGCTCAGCCTGCTCACCCCACCAGATCACCCACCACACCTCCCTATCCAAAACTGGAGCCCTAATTCTTTCTCTTGATACCCCAGCTTACCAGCACCCTTTCTTCTGCAAATGCTCAGGTCAGCCTCTCTAGTTTGCTCAGCTTCCCCTGCCCCTACCCACTGTTACACTCCAGACACCCTGACACTGCAGCCGCCTCTGCAAACCTCTCCTACCTCAGCACCTTTGAAACTTGACACGTCCTGTCCCCACTGCCCCAAAGCAGGTGTGTGTGTAGTGGTGGGGGAGCTGGAGAGGGGTGCCTGTGTGTGTGTGTGTGTGTGTGTGTGTGTGTACACGCGCACGCGTATACATGAGCATGGACGCCAAAGACGACCTCACCTTCATCCCTCATGAACCCCCCCTCTCTGAGAGACAAGGACTCAGGCTGAAGAGATGGCTCAGCCACTAAAGGTTAGGTTCACAACCAAAATTATGAGTGACAAGGACTCTCAGTGGGATCTGGTGCTTGTCAATTTGGCTAGACTGGCTGTCCCCACCTCCCCAGCTCTTGGATTATAAGCACACCTGACCTTTTTGACATGGATGCTGTAAAAACCAAAGTCAACCTGCAAGCCCCCCTGCCTAAGAACCAGGTAACTTCCTGGAATGCTGGGAGTTGTAGTTGTTTGACAATAACAAAGTCACATGGGAAATACAGTGGCCATATGGTTTTGTCCTTTAAAAGCCCCAGTCCCTCTGTACTCCTTAAACTGTTTGCTCCTCAGTAAAGTGGGATGACAATGATGTGAGGAACAAGAGACATGGATGACAGGCCGCTAACCGTTAGCTATTACTCTCTTTCTTCCTCTACCTCCGCACAGCCACACCCCCAACCTATACAGCAGATCTCGGTGACAGCAGTGCCCACCAAACGAGTGTGCATGCATCACCTTCATAGGCTTCAACTTTCTCCATGGGAAATGAAGACTCGGCACAAAAGAGAGGCCCCCAACCTTTGTACTGACTCCCCAAAACTTAAGCTTCCTGTCAACACTGAAATCCAAACTGGAAAATACTTGCAGGTGCATACAGGGGTCAGGGATACTCTCTGAAGAGCTGAGGACCATTCTGTCATTCCTGTCCACTGTCTCAGAGGGTCCGGGATGGGATGTCAGGAAATTGCACCCCGCTCCCCAGTACTTCCTCCTGAACTCTGAAAATCATTTCTCTTGACTGGTACAACATTAATAACTACAGTAACAGCTGGAGTCTGCTTGATATTTATATGTCTAATCAGACCTCAATCGTGAGAGCAGCCCCAAAGAGCACTTACACTCGAGGAGGGAGGAGCATCGTGCGGTTAAAGCACTTTCCCAAAGATGCCCAGCATGTAGATATGATGGCCAAATCAGGAGAGCAGAAGCTTAGATGCCTATAAACACACCTGTCAGCCCCTGTCCTGGGACCCAGCTTCCTACATGAAGTCCACCTGCAAAGGGATTGTGCCAGCTGGCAAGCTCACCTGGACCTTGGGCAGGACAGCAACAATGGAGACACAGACGCAGAAGGTGAGGTTGAGGCTGATGAAGACCTTGCCCTCATGGCAGGCACCAGGCTCCGTGTAGTAGATGAACATCAATGCCACAGCAGCAATGGACAGCAGATAGAAGAGGAGTGTGAAGAAGAAAAGGCCTGGGCAGAGTGGAGATGAGCAGTGGTTCAGAGTCAGGAGGCAGAGACAGGACCATCAGCCACCCTCCTGCCAGGGGCCTCAGTTCCCTGAAACATGGAATGGCTCCCCATGGCACCTTTGTGAGTTCTTGTCCCAACCCAACCCATAATGACTCACATACAATAAGGAGGTGATAGTCACTCTAAGAACAATACAGACAAAACAGAGCTATAGTGGACATCATTGCACCACTGTGATTGAACAGAATTTGCTGGTAGGGCTGCAGACAGCTCAGCAGTTAAGAGCATTTGTTGCTCTTACAAAGGACTGGGGTTCAGTTCTCAGAACCCACATGGTGACTCATAACCATCCATAACTCCAATTCCAGGTGGAGTATCACCCTTTTCTGACCTCCATAGAGACCAGGCACACACACAGTGCACACACATACATGCAAACACCCATACACATAAAATAAATCCAAAATAATTTGCTAGTAAAGCCTTCAAGACTATATAGAATATTAGAGCTCCATCTTTTATACTCCATTATATGTTTAATCTCTGCCTAAAATTCAAGTTTAGGTTAGACAACTTCAGCAGCCTTAGATCTTGAATATGCTAAAATTTTGTAATCTAGAAAAATAACTAATGATAAATAATCCAGCAATAAACCTAGGCTCCAATTCAAACTCAGAATATCCCATTTTCTAAAATAGTCTCATTCAATTATCCTCTTATTGCTATTATTTTGAGGCAAGGTCTCTCTTTGTAGCCCTGGCTGTCCTGAAACTTGCCATGTAAACCAGGCTGACCTCAAACTCACAGAGATCCACCTGCTTCTGTCTCCCAAGTGCTGGGATTAAAAGTGTGTGCCACTATCACCTGGCTAAATTTATTTATTTACATGTTTTGTTTTAATATATGAGTTTCTGCCTGCAGGCCAGAAGAGGGCATCAGATGACATTATAGATGGTTGTGAGCAACCATGTGGGTGCTGGGAATTGAACTCAGGACCTCTGGAAGAGCAGCCAGTGCTCTTAACCTCCAAGTCATCTCTTCAACACCAATCTTTAGTGGCTTTTGCTGTATTTCCTTGGCCATAAATTCCCTGGCCAGAGATAATGATGAACGGAATAGGAAGCAGGCTTGCCTTCGAGTGATGTTTGCCTGGCATGTTCAAGATTCTGGCTTTGATCCCCAGTAATATTTTAGAAAAGGTTGCCGGGAAGTGGTGGCGTACACCTTTAATCCCAGCGTTTGAGAGGCAGAGGCAGATTTATGTGAGTTCAAGGCCAGCCTGGTCTACAAAACAAGTTCCAGGACAGCTAGGGTTGTTACACAGAGAAACCCTGTCTCGAAAACAAAAAGAAAGAAAAGGTTACAGTATGGAATTGTCATTAGTACACGGTAAGATTTTCACCAGTTGCTCTCAAAACAAGGGTGTTGTCAACAGCTCATGAGGCCTGGTGGTTGGACCGGCAGGTTCAGAACAGTGTGAAGGGCAATGAGTGTAGCCCAGGCTTTCTTGCAGACTTACGATAAGTGCAGAGGATTCAGCCGGGCAACCTGATGCTAGAATTTCAATGACCAGACACCACTTAAAATATGATTGAGCCACCACTAAAAGGGTCTGGCACGTCCCTGCTCTGCATAGTCTGTCCCTCAGAAGCTATGAACCTCAACCCCTCAGGGCCCCTCAGGCAGCTTCCCATGGCCAGTCCTTTCTTCCAAACTTCAGCTCCAGACCCAGATTCATCAGGTACCCAGCTCCTCAGTGTGGAGGCCAGCACGGCACTGACCTGCGTACCAGGCTGGGGAGTCACACTCCTCGGCCTTGCACAGCCACCGCTGATTCCAGGAGTGGGCAAAGTCAATGAACAGGATCAGCTGTATGAGGATGAAGAGGAAGGAGCCCACGACGCCAAAGTAGAACCAGACTGTGGGGAGAGAGCAATGAGGCAGGTGACTGGGGGCGTAGGAGCGGCTGTGGGGACAGCAGGTCCCCAGGGTTGCAAGCATGGCTTCACTCAGGTGTTCTCTCTCAAACACACAGGTTCATTCGAGAGTCACTCCTGTCGTACTCTGCATGGGGAACATGAAGAGAAAAGAGTCCTCCTCTCTTGGTGTGGCTGAGTAGGGTTCAGGCTAGGTGGTCCCCCACCGGGAGTTTCCCCAAGGCTTCAAAGCCTAGCACCAGGATGCTATCCAGTGAAGAGAACAGAGAGGACCGACAGCCACCTGGAGTCAGTGTGATGTCCGGGCAAAGAGCCACCCACACTCTCCCACCCACCCCACCACCCTCGTTGCCACTCCCTTGTCCTCAGAGCCACCTACTCTTGGGAAAGGAGCCATCAGGGATGTAGAAGGCACCCACAGTGATACCCACGAGGATCAGGAATTTAAAAAACCAAAACCTGCAAGAGAGATGAAGGGGGGGAATCTGAGTGGGGACAGTGACATATGGAACCAGAGCAGAGGCAGACCAGAACCTCCACCCCAAAGGACAGGTCCTGGGAGAGATGAAGGGGCATGCTAGTGATCTGATCGACACAGGGTCTTTCCCACTTCTAGAAAAAGCCTGGAGCTCACGGCAGAGGGAAGAACCAAGCAGTGAGATTATCACTAAACTGCTGTGTGATCTCAGCAAACCGTTACAGTCTCTGAGCTTTTTCCTCATTTGAAAAATGGATTTGAGTAGGGGTAGCTCAACTGGCGATTTGTCACGCAAGCATGAAAACTGACATTTGATCTTCAGCACCCCGGTAAAAACCCAGGCATGCTTGTCGCTGGGGCCTGGCCAGCCAGGCTAGCATAATCAGCCCCAGATGAGGGATCCTGTTTCAAAAAAAGAAAAGAAAGAAGAAAGAAAAGGTGCAATGGATGGCTCCTGGAAACAGTTGAGCCTGACCTCTGGCTTCTACCAGTGAGGGCAGGGTCTAGAGATCTCTGGGGACAGGCAGAGGGAAGGAAAGCCTTCCACAGGAGTGTGCCAGGGTGCAGGTGGTCTCCCCTCACCCATTCTGGAGGGCCGCTCGCGGGTCCCGGCTGCTGCGGACACAGAGCATGACCAGCATGAAGAAGAAGAAAAAGGCCGCGGTGGCGAAGCACATGCGGTAGACAGCGCGGAAACCCAGCAGGGAGCCGCAGTCCAGGGGGCCCTGCAGGACCACGGGTTGCTGGGTCGTGTCTTCACACACCCAGGGTAGCTGTGGAGACAACAGGGTAGCTTGAGGGCCACGCCAACAGAATCCTGCAGCCTTCCATCAGGTCTGAGCCTCCATTTCCATGGCCTGTTTCCCACTCCCTTTGGGGCTGAACCCTAAGAGAGGCTGCCCAGACTCCTATGCCATAACATCTCCCTCCTAGCTGACCATTCCCTGCTGTCACAAGCCCCCAACCCATCGCCCACATCGGACACCCCTATCTCAGTGTGTGAAGCTCTGCTTCCCAGGGCGGTCTCCATCTCCTGCCTTTAGCAGAACCACGAAGAGGCCTGCGGGACCACCACCACCACCACCACCCCCGCCCCCGGGAAAGTTGGCCTCTCTACAGACTCCGCGGGGATTCACACCTATGCACAGGTCACGATGTTTTAAGTCTTGGGTCTAAAAGCTCCCTCTAGAGCCGCATTAAGGTCAAGCCAAGATCCCTGCCCCAGAGCTTCAGCATTCACGGGGAGGCGCACTCCCGCGATCTGCCTCTAGAGGGCAGTCGCGATGAATAGGCTTTTCCATGAGAAACAGAGATCCGGCCTGTAGGAAGGAGGCTCGGGTGTCCGGGTGTCCGTCCACCACTGCCACCTGCGCATTATCAGCACCTGGGACTTTAGTCACCTTTCCTCGACTGTGAGGGCGGGGCGATCCGGGTGCCTCCCAACCCCTTCCGGGACACTCACCTTGTAAAGCTGACTCTCCACTCCGGGGCTCAGCATGATGATGGACACCAGCACGCCCAAGAAGAGAAAGCTGGTGAAGAAGAGGCGGCTCACCGTGGAGTTGCGGGTTGAGGGGCAACAGCCGCATAGGATGCAGGGTGCAGAGCCGCAGAGGCAGGATGCCTAGGGGAGGCAGGGACGACAGCCTTCACTACATGGACACTCCACACCCGCCCCCTGCTCCATCTCAGTCTTCAAGCCTGTGCTGAGCTGCGGAGAGGACCCCATTTAACTTTCTAGCCCGAGACTGAAACTGAATCCACATAGGACTACAAAGCCTGAAGCAGCAGAAGTGAGGGCTAGGGTCACGCTATCACTTAGACGGAGGGAATGATTAAAAAGAAAACCAGAAGGCCAGCCACCACTGATGATGACAACCTCCGAGTGCGTTTCCCCTTCCATAAAATAGGGATCATGAAGGTAGCCACTCTTCATAGGGTAGCTGTGAAAATGAAGTAGAGTGTTTAAATTGTCTTGTTTTTTAGATTTATTTATTTTATATATATTGATATTTTGTTTGCATAGACATCTGCAGACCAAAAGACATTGGCTCCCATACCAATAAACATAGAACCAGATACATGTTAAGCCCTGAGAAACCAGGATGGTCAAAACAGCTGAAATTGAGACTCCCCAGAGGCTGTCTTGCCTGGGACTGAACCCATTGTGGACAGCTGATGGCGGTCTAGCACCTCTCACCATCCACTGCCTAAGTTGCAGCTTTCCTGGGCTGAAACCACTGAGAGACTAGGGAGGCGACACCACAGCTAGTCAATGAAGAAGAGACTCGACCCTCTGGGAAACCAGTCCCCAAGCACAAGCCTTGAAGAAACAGCCTCTTTGGCCAGCCACGAAGAGCCCAAGTCCTCACCCAGGTATTTAAAAACCCAAAAAGAACAGTCTTCCATGGACCTAAAAGACCTTAAGCCAAAAGTTACTGCCATTTAGTAAGCAATTTGCATACTGAGAGATCCCACTTATGTGACAGAGCAAGCCAGGCTGGTTTTGACTGGGTTGTGGCAAGTCCTAGAAGGCCCACTTGAGGAAGTGAGCAGAGGGCTGAAGGATCAGGAGGCAATACCAGACCCAGAAAGGGAAAGTGCCCCTGCCCATGGCAGCAGGGGCTGTTGCATTTGAGGAAGGGAGGTATAGTTTGTGGAGAAGGTATAGTTAGCTGGCAGTGTGATGTCTGATGGGCAGATGGGACCACACAGGACCACACAGGACCATGGTTTCCATCCACAGGACAGTGGACACCCTGTGAGGATACACAGCCCCAGCTGCAGAAATGAGCTCACCCTGTAGGGTCAGCTTGGCTGACTGAAGCTTTGGAGGCCCGGGCTCCTCTGAGAACTTTCTGGACCCATTGGGTACACAAAACTCCATGTGGCTGCCTTCCCATCTGCCTTTTCACCCAGACTGCAACATACCTGTAAATACGGTCACTCACAAAGCCAAGGGTAACAGGGATGCTAAATACAATACAAAATAGTTCTACATAGTCCCAGTCATGGGCTCTACCCTTCCAGCAACTTCTGGTGACATCTTCCAGTTGTTCCCTGAAGCCCAGCCTCCTGGCCATAGCCATCTTTGGGTAAGCCAGAGAGATGTCTCCTTTTACACACATGGATGATGAGGTTAACTAAGGTTAAAGGGCTTAGCAAAGGTCATACAGCAACACGGTCACAGCACTGAGGCTTGGAGATAGAAGTGGCAGGAAGGGCTAGCTGTAGGGTGGGTGACAGGAGACAGGGCATGGCCACACACACCTAGAATCCCAGCACTCCAGAGGCGAAAGGCTGAGGGAAGAGGATCATGACCTAAAGACCACACTGAGCTAAATAATGCATTTGAAACCAGCCTTCCTACCCCTATCACCCCCTCAAAAAAAAGTTTCATATGACCAAGATCTGTAAGTCGGCCTAGGAGCTAGGATTGAAGCTCAAGTCTTCGCTGCCAAGGCCAGGCTTTGCCCACAGACACCACTTCCCAGCCCACAGGCTACCGATGGGCCTGTCATTTGATTTCTAAATGCCCCAGCCATGCAAACACTCCCTGCAAGGCTAAAGCAAACCATGAAGGCCTTCCCACCTCGGGTGCCTGGGTCCATTAGGCCCCACCTCTGGCCTATTAATTGCACTTTCAGTTTGTGCCACTTGGAACAGTCAGACATGCGACCAGGTTCCAGCGAGATGCTATTTCAGTTCATTCTGTTTCACAGAGGTCAAAATCCAGACGCTTTCCCTGCGGGGTCCTGAGACCTGAAATGTCAGAGCGTTTCAGGTCCTGATGTGGAGCCAGGGGGCCCAGGTTAAGAGAGAGACATAGGCCCAACACACTGCTCCCCAGTGTGCAAATCCACACACTGTTTGATCTACCTGCCACTCTGGCCCTGCCTGGACCAGCTCCCACCAGAGCTGCTTCCTACAGACACACTGGCCTCTGGGCATGAGGGAGAGCAGCCACATGAGCTCACAGGAATACCGGAAGTGCACTGTGGTGCTGTACAAGGCAGGAAATAACTGGAGGAGGCTGACAACCAGGTGCCTGTTGTGTACATTATGGTACTCCACAACAGGGTTGCTCTACTGGTGTGTGTGTGTGTGTGTGTGTGTGTGTGTGTGTGTGTGTGTGTGTGTGTGTGTTACAGCACATTAGAGCACCATCTGCCGATTTCACAGACATAAAAATAATAAAGGTTTCAGTCTCGTGCTGGGTGCACACCTGTCACCTCGGCTGTTCAAGGCAGAAAGGTTGCAAGTTCAGAGCCAGCCTGGGCTGCAGAGTAAGGTCAAGGCTAGACTAGATGGCTTAGTGAGACCCTATTTCGAAGTAAAAAATTTAAAATGTCTGAAGATGTAGCTCAGTGGTAGAGTGCTGGCTTGGCTCAGGACCTGAGCTCAGTCTCCAGCACTGCAAAAAATAACTCAGCCATTCTTATTGAGATTGTGTCTGCTTGACCAGGCTGGCCTCAAACTTGCTACATAGCTAAAGATAGCCTTGAACTCCTGATCTTCAATCTTCCAGCTTCCACCAAAAGCCTTCCTTTTCTTTCTCTTCTTTTTTTCTTTTTTCTTTTGTTTTTGTTTTGTTTTTCAAGACAGGTTTTTCTCTGTAGACCAGGTTGTCCTGGAACTCATAGATCACCTGCCCCTGCCTCCCAAGTGCTGGAATTAAAGGTGTGCCCAGCCCCTTTCTTTTTTGGATAGGGTTTCACTACATAGCCCTAGCTGGCTAGGATCTTGAAATATAGACCAGGCTGGACACTACTCACAGTGGTCTGCCTGCCTCTGCCTCCTAAAGGCTGAGATAAAGGGGAGAGCCAACAGGCCCTGTAGCTACAAGGTTTCTTAGCATCTGACCAAACCTGGGGAAGTCTCTGCAGTGAACCCCCAGAAAGCAACTGGCCAGCCTCTGTTGCCTGCTGACGCAGTGGAGAGCTTTTCCCTCCCCCAACAAGCCACACAGTTTTGGAGCCTGATGGACAGAGGTCATTATCTTCCCTGCCAGTTGTCCCTAGAAACACTTGCAGGGCATTGGGTAGGCAGGAGAGGTAGTTCAGAGGCCACAGTTTTGAGCTGTGTTTCACCCCTAGCTGTGCATCCAAAAGAAATCAAAAGCTACACTGGAACCAATTGCTCACACATACTCAAGCACCCATGTGTGCAGGCTGAACACCAGGTCCTTGGATGGGAGAACAGATAAAGTTTGGCCCAGAAACACACTGAGTGTTAATATAACTCTTACATTGGAAAAGCCAGGTACGGTAGTACACACCTGTAACCCCAGCAATTGAAAGGCAGAGACAGTTCAGGGCCAGCCTGGGCCACACAGTGAGATATGCCACAAAAATAAATAAATAAATTCCAATACATGTTACAACCTGCATGACATGACTCTGAATGACATAATCCAGGCACAAAGGACATGAATGGTATAAGGAACCCAGAATAGCTGAATTCCTTGAGAGGAAGTTTCGGTGAGCTGGTGTGGTGACCAAGGACTACATCAGGGTTTCAGTCTATGGAAGTGACAGCACTGCAGACAGTGCTGGTGATGGCTGCAAATCGGTGTGAATTTGATGCCCTTGAACTGTAATAAAACTGGCTAAAGTGAAGCCAAGGAAGACTGAGGTGGGAAAATCCCTTGCACTCTGTGGCCCGAGGCTGGTCAGGGTCACATGTTAATTAAGTCCTGACTCAAAAGAAATAATGGCTGCAGCAGCAGAGTGTATGTGTCTTTTACCACAATGGGGGCAGCAGGAGTGGCTGTGCTGTAGTTCGGTTGGGGCCTAACCTGGCCAAAGCTTTGGTTTTGGTCCTGGGTGAGGTGGTACGCCTACACTCAGGAGGGTCAGATGCTGGTCTGAGGCTAACCTGGGATACATGAGTCTCTGAAGGGGTGGGAAGAAAAGATGAGAGTGGGGGAGAGGGGGGGAAGGAGAGGAGAAGAGATAAGTGGAAATAAAAAGGAAAGGAAAGGTGGGCAAGCCATTTCACCTCCCTGAACCTGTTGCCCCGGCTGGGAAGTGAGGGAGATTGTAGCTCAGAGGCAGAGATAGCACTTGCCTGGAGTTCAGTGCCTAGCAATGCAAACAGACAAAGCTAGAGGTGGTAGTCCACGCCAGTACTCCCGGCACTTGGGAAGCAGAAACAGGAGGATGGAGAGTTCAAGGTTATCCTCAGCTACATAATAATGAGTTCAAGACCACCCTAAGCTATATGAGACCCAGTGTCAAAAATCAGAACATAAAACCGAGGAGGAAGAGGAAGGAGAGGAAGAGGCGGACAAGACAGTAGAAGCAGCAGCCACAGGCACCACTGTATTTCTGGACTTCTGGAGTGGCTGAGGGGTACTGGGAGGTAGCCACTGTCCTCAAAGCTTACACCAGTGAGTCTGGACCACCCCCACCCCCCACTCCCCACCCCCCACCCCTGCGCAAAGGCAACAGGATTCACGCCAAAGAAGAGAGAAGAGTGACAGCAGCTTTATACTTAGTGACAGAACTGTGGTCCTAAAATGAGGAGGCAGATGGTGAAACGGGTGCTGCTCTGAGTCACCCAGAAGAGAGAACTGACACCAGGAGACAAGATGGAAGTTATCACTGAGTGCCTGGACTGACAATATTCACTCTGACAATGCCACTTGCCTGGGCTGTGTCATTTAACTAGGTCTGTCTGGGAAGATAAATGACAAGGTCCTTGAAGACTAAAACAAAGATCAAAGATCCAAATGGTAGACATTATACTATATGATATGGTATGTGCTTTTCATCACTATTTAAAAGCCAGAATCTGGCGCAGGGATGCACCCTGCAGCCTCCACAAACCACCTCAGTCTTGCGAGCACAGAAGGAGAGACAGCTGAAGGCTCCCACACCTCTCCCTGCAGGCTCCCAGAGCTGGCTTGGCACCAACTTTTTCAGCATTTCCCCTCCCTGGACTCAGCATTCTTATTTTTGAAATGGGCTCGTGAGCAGGACACTAGCTTGACCAAGTTCAGGCTCTGCATATGGACAGCCCTGTGCTTCATGGTGTTCTCTGATATCTCCATTTCCTCGTTGGCAGTCCTCAGTAATTCACCACTGTGTTGTGCTTATGGCTTGGCTGCTGATGTTGGCTTAATACAAAATATGTCCATGAACCACTCTCGGTACTGTTAAATGCCTACACAGGCTGGGGACATGTCCTGTTGTTCCTCCAACTCTATGGACATGGAGAGGGTTGTGTGTTGCCACAGTGGGCAGATGAGAAAATGCCAAGCCAGGGTTTGAATCTATGCCTTGCACAGTCCCTCAGACGCACAACCCTCCCTAAAAATTTGCTGGCCATCCAGGCTATGTGGCTTTGCCTAGTTACTCCCACCCTCTATGAACCCAGCCTATCTCCTCATCATCTAAGGCAGGCCTCACCTGACCAATGCAAATGCCAGGCAGAAGTGGACAGCTGGGTCACAGCTAAGAGAACACAAAAGTCTCCTGTCAACCAACACACCCAGAAACACTTGGGGCCTTCCCAGCATGACTTCTGGGTGAGGCCAGCCTGATCTACAAAGTGAGTTCCAGGATATCCAGGGCTGTTACACAGAGAAACCCCATCTCAAAAACCAAAAAAGAACTTCTCCTTGGAACAGGAGAAAGGGCTCCATGGTTAAGAGTGCTTGCTGTGCAATCAGGAAGACCAGAGTTCAGATCCCAGAACCCATGTAATACATCATGGGCCCCATGAACACCTGTTACCCAAGCTCTTGGACAGGGTAGAGACAAGAGGATAGCTGGGTCTTGCTAGCTTCCAATCTAGGCAAGAAAACATGAACTCCAGATTCAAAGAAAGACCCTGCCCCAAAGGAATGACAGAGGAATCAGATACTCTTTTCTGGCTTCTGCAGGTGCACACATGTGCGTGTGCACATACATTCACACATACAGATAAATAAATCTTTTAAAACTTCACTCCTAGTCGGGCGGTGGTGGCGCACACCGTTAATCCCAGCACTTGGGAGGCAGAGGCAGATGGATCTATGTGAGTTTGAGGCTAGCCTGGTCTACAAGAGCAAGTTCCAGGACCTCCAGAGCTGTTACAAGAGGAATGCTGTATGGAAAAACAAAACAGAAAATAAACTGCCGAGAGCTGCTGGTTGCAAGAGGCCATGGGAATGTACAGCAGTGAGTGACAACTGGCATTTAACAGTCTACCCACTAGACATTGTTGGGGAGGCCTACTTGGCAAAGCCAACTTACCAGATGTAGTTAGGGAGCACTACTTGGAAAAGCTGTAGGATTATTGACCATAATTGACTGGTTTTTCTTGTCCAAAACATTCTCAAGTGAGTGTCATTACTTACTTCCCTAATAAGAACAGCTGTGGGGTTCTTTCCACAGCCCTTTGGTGGTGTGTTTTATATTTGTTAGGCACACATATAGCTGTGGATAGTCAGGAAGATGAATTCTGCTTAAACTGTGTAATTCTGATGAATAGAAATTCTAGGATATTTTCCATTACTCAGACTGACACAGGATTCTCAGTCACAAAGACAGCCTTTTACACAGACAGGCTAACTTTAAACTTCAGAACAGAGTCAAAGCAGGCTGGTTGCCCTGGAGACAAACATCTGGTTGCCTCCTAGAGACAAATAGATGGGGCCATTTTCCCAGGCGTTGTTTTACTGATTCAAGGCCAGAGCTCGAAGCAACTTTAGTCTGCACATACTTCCTACCACTCAAGGTCCAGCTAATTGTTAAGTCTTGAATTCCAACTTTATTTTCTGTCTGGGAACCCTCAACAACTTAGAGCTACATACATGGGTCAGTGTGACATCGATAGCCTAAGGGAAACTGCATGACTTATCGTGTGTTATGAGAAATGGGTAGGGCCCTGAAAATGTAACTTATAATTGTCCAGAGTTTTGGCTGAGGGAAAGTGGAGGCAGCAGAGTGGCACTGGCCATCGGTGTAGCAAGCAAAGAGAAGGATTAGAGCTAATCAGGAAGCTATGTAGAGGAGGAATTTTTTGTTGTAGTTTTGGTTTTTGTTGTTTTGTTTTGTTTTTCAAGACAGGGTTTCTCTGTGTAACAGCACTAGCTGTTCTGGAACTTGAGGAGATCCGCCTGCCTCTGCCTCCCAAGTGTTGGGATTAAAGGCGTGAAACACCACCACCTGGCTTGAGGAGGAATTTTTTTTAAGAAGCAGTAAATAAAGAAAGTTAACCTTCAGATTGTGAGTCTGTTCTTTCCCTAAAGGCCTTTTTAGACAAATAAGAATTTTTCCTAAACCTGTACTACTCTGAGACTTTCTTTTTATTAACCCGGGGCAGATCTAGGAGCTGGCCTTCCATGGTCTGTGTCAACAAACAAAAGAATTTCATTCCGGAAGCAGAGGACTGCTGGCATCAAGGAGTGTCGTGTCGTGTCCCCCCCTCCCCCCCACCGCCACACACCATCTACTACTATTTTGCTATGAGGAAATCATTGACTCGATTTGCTCCGGCTTCTTCATCAGAAAAAAATGGAAATCAATGTTTTGAAACAATTCCCAGGCCTAGGACTCAAGCTAAGGATGACCTTTGAACTTCAGATCCTTCTTTTTTTTTTTAATTTAGTCGGTTTGGAGTGTTTATTTGGTTGGTTGGTTTTGTTTTTTGTTTTTTGCTTTTTTTTTTTGAGACAGGGTTTCTCTGTATAGTCCTGGATATTCTGGAACCTGCTCTGTAGCCCAGTCTGGCCTTGAACTCAGGGATCCTTCTGCCTCCGCCTCCCTATGCTGAGATCATCAAGCCCAGTTTATGTCATACTGAGAATAAGAACCTAGGGTTTCATGCATTCCAGGCAAGTGTGCTACCAATAAAGCTACAGGCCCAGACTGAAATGGGAATAATACCAACCGCATCACTGGGATCTTTGGGAAGATTAAACAATAGGACAAATATACAGGGTGACAGTTCACATCGATTGTCAACTTGACAGGACCTAGAATCATCTCAGAGACAAACATGTAGGCCTGTGTGTAGGGGGTACCTGGATTAATTCACTAAGGTGGGTAGACCTGTGTAAATGTGGATGACAACATCCTGTGGGCTGGGGTCCCCGACTGAAGGAAAAAGAAAGCTGAGCACAGACATCCACATCTTTTCACTTCCTGACTGTAGGGGCCATGTGACCAGGGATCACAAGCTCCTGCCACCAAGCCTGCCCTGCCTTAACAGATAGTAGCCTCAAACTGAGAGCTGAAATAAACCTGTCCTTCCTAAAGTTGCTTTTGTTGGGTATTTTGTTGCAGCAAGGAAAGTAAATACTTATAAATACATAAGCATCTTTCTTGCAGTGCTGGGCCTATGCCACAAGATAGCTCCATTCCTGGGTACTGACCTATCATAAGGACATAGCAAATGGTAGCCACTGTTGGCATGGTCACCTGTAAAACGGAATAACAATGCCATGGGGCTTCTGGGAGAATCAGTGAGACAGCATAGCCAAGGGCACTGATACAGGACCTGGCATACTAAACATCAGAGGGAACCAAAGGCAGGGGGCAAGTCCCTTACAGATACTGGATAGTAACTAGCGTCCTATTCTCTCCTAGACCAGCTATGTCTCTAAGCAACCAGAATGGGGGGTGGGGGATAAGGGAAGAAGCCTTGGCCAAGAATCAGATTTTTTTTTTTTTAAATTATGTATCCCAGCTTGAAACTCACTATGTAGTAGAAGCTGACCTTGAACTCCTGGTTCTTCTGCCTCTACATTCTGAATACTGGGATTATAGACATGCATCACTATGTCTGGCTTCAGACTTTTAAAAATTATTTTATATTTTTATTTTATGTGTATGAGCTTTTACCTGCATGTATGTCTGTGCATTGTGTGTGTGTGTGTGTGTGTGTGTGTGTGTGTGTGTGTGTGTGTGCAGTGCCTGAGGGAATCAGAAGGGGGCATCAGATACCTTGGAACTAGAGTTACAGACAATTGTGAGCTGTCATGTGGGCACTGGGCATCCAACCCAGGTGCACTGGACTGGCAGCCAATGCCCTTACCTCCTGACCCATCTCTCCAGCTCTCTGGCTTCAGGTTTTAAACCTGATTGTAATTCCCTCGTGTTTTCACTGTGCGTCCTGAGGCAAAAGAGCTAACCTCTGTAAACTGAGTGTCTGAGCAAGCCTATCTGGCCTCAGCTCTGTCAACTGTACACTGGGTGACTCAGAGCAGTTCTTGGCTCTGTTCTCCAAATGGAATTCTCCACCTACATGTCCTCCAAAGTAACCACAGCTCCCACAATGCCCACCTGCTGTTCACAGGAGCTGGGAGGCAGTCTCCATCTCTCACCTGTCTGCCTTCCCAAAAGTACACCAAGGGAAGCACTGTTGCAGTGGCCTTCAGCTCACTGATGGGGAGACCAAGCAGGGAATGGCAGGCAGGTCTGCCATCGCAACCCCTCCCCCAGCAGGGCATGACTAACCAGGCCGAACCAGATGCGAATCTTGTGGGCAGTGAGTATGAAGGTCTCCCTCTCTAACCAGGAAACAATTCCCTGGAAAGGGGATGGGTATCAGCAAGCATATCCTTACTCATGATCACCAGCTCAGGGTAGGATGCAAGAGAAACACACACACACACACACACACACACACACACACACACACACACACACACACACACACACAATGGAAACAGAGGCCCAAGAGAGGATAAGAGCTGTGTCCAGGGACCCACTCCATTGCCTCGCTGGGCTGAGCTCACTCTCAGAAAATGGCTACAAAGAAAACCTCTAGATGCCCAGCTCTCGCCTGGGCACCCACTCCTAACGCGCACACAAATCAGGGACAAAGGAAGCAAGTCCTGAGCCTTCCTTCAGCAGCCAGCCGCTGGAACCCCTCTCCGCCCCTCTTTGTGTGGGGCCAGAAGGGGAGGGAGCCGTCTGAATGAACCTCAGATTTAATGAAGGGAGGAAAGGGGGCTGGGAAAGGGAAAGTATGGGCCTCCCAGCCGGGTATGGCTGAATCCCCTCCCCTGTGCTAGTTGCTGCCCCAAAACAGAGCTGGCCAGGTGGGCACACTCAACCTCCTTCTATTTCTAGGTCTTCGCGAATCCAAAGTTTGGCTCAGATGGTCAGTGACGACCTCGCTCAAATAGATGGGGGGAGTTTATACCCAACCCCCACCCGCTTCCCAGGTCGGGCTGGAGGAGAAGGGTCCAGCGCTTGCAGGGGGAGTGCCCAAGAGTGAGCGGGCCAGACTGCGCGCAGCGAGAGGATGCAGACGGAGTCGGTTATGACGCTCAGACGGACTGAGCCCGAACCCTAGAGACATCGGCAGGACAAAAACAAAAGAACACACTGAGCCAGTGAGCCAGGCGACAGGGACAGACAGAATGACGGAGGCTCTACCGGGGGTGGGGTGGGGGGGTGGACAGAAGCGCAGTCAGAAGGGAGCCGGGACTCTGCCAGTCACACAAAGAGTCCCGCGCCCGGAGAGAGACGCGCCACACACCCGGGAGCCGATCCCACATGGGGCGCGCGCGGCGGCGGCGGGGTGCCCCACACCCGCTGCGGGCCTCGGTGTCCCGGTTCCCGGAGCGGCGGCGCCGAGGGCGCCCGGCCGCGCCCCACCCCTCCCCCGCGGTCACCCGAGCGACGACACCAGCTTGTCCAGCGCCCGGCTACCGATACCGAGTGGCTACGGGATGAGGATAAGAAGCGCGCCCAGGGGCCCCGGAAAGACAAGTTTGGAGGAAGCAAAAAAGAGGAAAAGTACTTGGAGGAAGAAGGTAGAGAAAAAGTGAGCGGGGCCGCAGCAGGAGCGGGGTGGACACTCACGCAGCTGAGCAGGGAGCAGGCCCCCAGACAGGCCCCCATGGCTGAGCCGGGCGCGGGGCGCCAGCCTCGGATCCCGGATCCAGGGAGACTCCAGGCGCTTGGCTGGCCCCACCCAG
>NC_048595.1:22639270-22779270 GCF_003668045.3 Cricetulus griseus | reverse complement strand
ATGGCATCATGCATTCGTGCACAGATGTCCGGCATATACACCCCTGTTCCACTTTGGGACCCTTTTTCAACCACCAGCCACAGAGGGCAGGGTGTGGCCTGGATGCTGAGGAAGAAGCAGCAGCCAGGGTGATGGTCATTGTTGGTAGAAAGAGAATGATCTAGTCGGCTTGGTTCCCCACTCCAGAGGGCTCAGCTTCCTGGGTAGGAAGTGTCTGGGATGAGAAAGAAGAGGCTGATGAAAGAGGAAGAGGCAGGCAAACAGCTGTTAGAGATGAAGATGGCTGAGGGTCTGCAGATGTTTCCCTGGAAGATATCAGGAGTCTGCTCTGAATGCAGGTGAGCAAAGGTGTGGTGCACAGGGAAGGCAATGCTTGCTGTGAGGGTATATGTGACTCCGTGCATGGAGAGTGCACATGCGAATTTGGGATGTTAATGACTCATATGCAGTATGTATACATACATGTGGGTGTGCGGGTGTTAGTATGTGCACGCATGAAACAGGCTATATTAACGTGGGGAAGAAAGAAAGAAAATAAATATTACTAGGCTCAGCCTTCACATTCATTGCATGGAGCTGGACCGGATAGGGAGATGGATGGAGGAAGGGTGGGGTTGGTGGTGGGTAGGTAGGTGCATGGATAGAGAGATGGGTGCAAGGACAGATATAAGATAGAGCAAAAATACCAAACAGTGCTCGTCATGGGCTTCAGGTCCTAAGTGCATATATACTTTCCTTTCTTCTTTTTGTTTGTTTGTTGTAGCTGTTAGTGTTTTGAAATGGAGTCTCACTGTATAGCCTCTCACAGCCTAGAACTTGCTATGTAGCCCAAACTGGCCGTGAGTTCTTGGTCTTCCTGGCTCCGCCTCCCAAGCGCTGAATATAGACCACCATGCCCAGACAGACTGGACAATACTTTTAAACTTTCTGAATGCTTGAAAGATTGTTTTATAACAAAATGTATATTCAGGGGGCTGGTGAAATGGCTCAGTAAATAAAGGCACTTGCTGTCAAGTTCCATAACCGAGGTTTGATCCCAGGACCCACATAGTGAAATGAAAGCACTGACTCCCGAAACTTACCATCTGACCTCCACATGCATCTGTGGCATGTTCCCCACCCAAAAATAAACATACCTTTCTCAAAAATGTGTACACAACATGAGTTAAGCGCCTGCTCCAAGAGAACCATGGACAAGGAAAGAGCTGGTCTCAACCAAGGCAATTTTAAGCTCTGCTCCTATTTTCAGACCTTGTAACACAGATATAAACCCAGTTTTTAGTTTAGTTTTTTTGTTTGTTTGTTTTTTAGTCTTTTTTTACTTTTTTCAAGACAGAGTTTCTTATGTAGCCTTGACTGTCTTGGAACTAGCTATGTAGATCAGGCTGGCCTTGAACTCACAAAGATCCACACCTGCCTGCCTCTGCCTTCCAAGTGCTGGAATTAAAGGTGTATACCACCACTTCCCCACTTGAAATGCTAACTTATTAAGCAAAGCATGCCATAACCTGCTGGAAGACTGGGTTACGTGGCCATACTTTGTCAAAATTGAATTAAATTAAAAATCCAGGCTTAGTGGAGTACAGCTACGATTCCCAGCACTGGGGCTGTAGGGGTACAACTAACTACACAGGAAGTCGGGCCGATGCCAGCAGCTTAGCCTGCTTCGATTTCCTATGAAGTCTCCTAGTCTCTATGAAGCCAGTACCATTCTTTGGGTAAAGGGGATGTACTGGGATTGAGGAAAGACAACCACCAGCCCCAGGGCAGCCATGGGGACCAGGAACTCTGTCATCTACAGCTTGGACACGCTCTGACCAAGCAGCGTCTCCTGGCAAGCAATAGGAGTGTGGGTGTCTGAAACCCCAGAGTTTCCTGGAGGAAGCCAGGGCAAAAGCAGGTGTCCAGAGCCCTGTGACCTCTGTCTCCTTCCCGCATAGTCCTTACCTCCTGCCCTGTCCATCATCCTCCCTTGTCCTGTGACTTAAGTCCAAGCTTTTGGTAGGACCTCACTGCGCAGAAACTGGGACCTGGGAAAATGGTGCTGCTTAGGCTGCCCAGCTAGTCTGGAGTAACACCAGCCCACAGCCTGGTGGCACAGCAGAAGGAAGGCCAGGTCCCACAGACCCAGGAAGGAGGCACAGAATACCTTCCTGCCCACAGGACCTAAGCCAGGAGGGAAGCAGGAACAGCTTGGATTCTCATCCCAGCACTACCAAACAGTAACCCTGGGAAGCTCCCCGCCCCTGTCTGGACTGGAGTGTCCATCTCTAAAAAAGAATAGTTTGTGGACCAGCAAAATGGCTCACCAGCTAAGGAGCTTGCCATCAAGTCAGCAACTTGAGTTTGATCTCTGGAAGCCACATGATGGAAGGAGAGGACCGACTCCAGAAGTTGTTCTCTGAGCTCCACGCATTTGCATAATAAAGAGAAGAAACAAGAGAGCAGTTTGAGACTCTGAGATGAGATAGATGCACCAGTCATCCCAGCACTTAAGTTAGAGCTGAGGCAGAGGCCAGCTTGGGATACATGGGAGAGCCTGGACTACAGCATGAGGTCCTGTCAATAAATGAATAAATAAATCTTTAAGCAAGAATAATTGTTATTTTTTAATCACCCCCCTACTGCCACCATAATGCTGTGAACTCGCTGACCGCCACAAATCAGATCCACCACGGTCCCCAAGATCCCCAAGACCAATGCATTTGGGCAGCAGCTTCCCAAATTCCTTAGGCCCACCTGTCCCTGCAGCTGCTACAGAACAGCTGGACATCAAGGGTTGCCAGGAGGCTCCTGGCCCTGGGGATGGGAAGCCCTGGCTCCCTGTAATCAGGCTAGCCTCAGAACCAACCCATCTCATTATTAGACACGCTTGACCTGCTCAGCCCCAGGCTGTGACCCAGCTGCTCAAGGCCCAGAGAAGGAGGCATGTAGTTAGCCAGTCTCTCATGCCAGGGAGCCTGCCTCACTCAAGGTTTATGGAAGGGTGTCTGGTGACATGAGCTGGAAGAAGGGCAGTGTGTCCAAAGCCAAGCCCCCACCCTGACACCCAGGCAGCAGTCAGCCCAAGAGAACAGGGCTTTGTCTCAGAGCAGCCTACAATCTCTACCTGATGAGCTCTCATTCCACCTCAAAAAGGAAAGGGGTGTGTGGTGGCTCAGAAAGTGTAGTGTTTGCTGTGCAAGCATGAGGACCAGAGGTTGGACCCTAGAACCCAAGTACAGCCAGATGTGGCAATGCACAGCCGTACTCCCAGTGTGCCCACATGAGAAGCAGAGACAGGAGAGTCACTGGAAGTTCAGAGGCAACCCAGCTTATACGGAGGTGACAGGGATCTTGTCTGTCTCAGGGTGGGAAGCAAGAACAGGCACCCAAGGTTGCCCTCTGACCTCCACGCATGCATTCCCCAACTTGGACACACATGAACTTACAAATGCATGCACACTACACACACATTTTTAAAAAAAGAAGTAGGCCAGGCATGATGGCACAGGCCTTTAGTCCCTGCGCTCAAGAAGCAGAGGTGGATCTCTGAGTTGGAGGCCACCCTGGTCTACATAGTGAGTTCCAGGACAGCCAGAGCTACACAGAGAGACCCTATCTCAGAAAAAAAAAAATAAAAATTAAAAAGAAGAAGGAAAACCAGAGGTGGTGAACCACAGACAAAAGATAACAAGTACAAACAGGATGTGGGGAAAAGGGGAACCCTTAACAACAATTTGAATCAGGGCAGACATTAGGGAAGACAGTGTAGAAGTTCCTCAAAAAGTTAAAAATAGAACTGGCATGTGATTGGGGGGAATAGTCAAAGCTGGGGAAATAGAAGGAGTATAGTGTTACAAAGGAGGAAAGAGGGAGAATGGAGCAGGGAGAATTAAATGGGTAGGGGGTGGGAAGGCGGGGCACAAGAGGAAGTGTGGGGATAGCTACCACTAAAGGCCTTTGAAAACCTATATGGGAGCCTGCTAATGTAGAGGCTTTGGTATATACATATATATGTGGAATACATAATTTTTATATATACATACAATATATATGTAATAAGTTTGAATGGAGCTACTCTATAACAGGAGACAAAACCCCAAGTTGATACCTCATGATGCCAGTAAAGAAAACCCCTAGTAACCAGGAATGGGTCACCTCTTTTTGAGTTGTTGGTCAGTGAGATTGCATAGACCCCAAACACTATAGGCTATTGCCATTACTCTCCGTTAGGTCCCCAGAACTGGATAATAAGATCTTATTGTTGAAGACACAGAGTACTCGAGTCATTAACATGGAGAAATCAGGTAGATACTGAGCCGGAAACTTCACTTACTGGCTAGCCTCCACAGCACCCGAAGGTGAGGTGCTAGGCATGTTCCCAGAAAAGAAAAGTAAGGCCAGGGGTAGTAGTGCACACCTTTAATCTCAGTACTCGGGAGGCAGAGGCTGGTGGATCACTGTGAGTTCGAGGCCAGCCTGGTCTACAGAGCGAGTTCCAGGACAGTCAAAGAGACACAGAGAAACCCTGTCTCAAAAAAACCAAAAAAAAAAAAAAAAAAAAAAAGAAAGAAAGAAAGAAAGAAAAGAAAAGCAAACATCAGAGAGCTACCACAATGGCTGACCTGACAAGACATGCCCACTAGTGCAAAAGTAGCATGAACCATATAAGAGTAACCAAGCATTTTCTGATTGGATTTACAGCCTGCTCCATAGATGGAACCCATGCCAGTGTTATTATGGTCAAGAACCTGTGGCAAGGCCAGGTGTGGTGGCTCACATCTTTAGTCTCAGCACTGGGGAGGCAGAAGTAGGAGGATCTGTGTGAGTTCAAGACCAGCCTGGTTACAAAATGAATTCCAGGACAGCCAGGGATACAGATTGAGACTCTGTCTCAAAAAAAAAAAAAAAAAAAGCTCAACATGAAAAAGACAACACTGTCTCACAACTACTTACATAGCAGATATGCTGTGTTAAGGTTTTGTTTGTTTGTTTGAGACATGGTCCCTCTATGTAGACTTGGCTGCCCTGGAACTTGATATATAGACCTGGCTGGCCTCGAGCTCACAGCAATCCACCTATCTCTGCCTGGAATTAAAGGTGTTTGCCACAACACCAGGCTTGTGTTAGGTTTTGGTCAAAGATGACTTAAGGTAGCTATGAGGAATACACAGGCTGTGTGCAACTGTTCTCAGATCAGGTATCCATGGCAGTCTTAGAACCAATTCCCCATGGACCGTGAGGGGCAACTGTACTCCTAAAGCAGATAAAGTCAGTGTGCCCACTGGGTGTGGCTACATATGCCTCTAATCGCAGCACTAGGAGGCCGAGGGTGGGGGAACCTAGGTAGAGGCAAGTCTGGAGTGTAAGGAGCTCCAGGCAGCCCAGGCTACATATGGAGAGCCAGTCAAGAAGGAAGAAGAGAGGAGACGTATTCAGTATGCTGAAGCAGTGAGCTCTCGTGGGTTCACTTCATGGCCTCATCACACGTGAAAGTTGTAAGTGATGAACTTTGGGCAGAGAGATGGCTCAATGCATCAAGGTGAGTGCCACCAGGCCTGATGATCTGAGTTTGACCCAGGAGCCTCATGGTCAAAGGAGAGAACAGGTTTCTTTTTTTTTTTTTTAAGATTTGTTTGTTTATTTATTTATTTATTTATATGTAAACAACATTCTGCCTCCATATATGCCTGCAGGCCAGAAGAGGGCACCAGATCTCATTACAGATGGTTGTGAGCCACCATGTGGTTGCTGGGAATTGAACTCAGGTCCTCTGGAAGAACAGCCAGTGCTCTTAACCTCTGAGCCATCTCTCCAGCCCCGAGAACAGGTTTCTAGAGACTGTCCTCTGACCTCTACACACGGCTGCTGTGGCATGTCCCCACAACACACACACTGGACATACACATACAAAACAAATAGGAACTCTTAAACATCTTTGAAGTTGTTAACTCATGGGGGCAGGGTTAGCAGACAGATGCAATAAGGGCATGTGGGTCAAAGGGCATGTGATTTAAAAAGAGGAGTCAGTCCCAGAGACCTATTGTGCAGCTCGGTGACAATGAGCCAGAAGTGGCCATGCTCACCTGTAATCCCAGCACTCGGAAGGTGGGAGAAACAGATATAGAAGTTCAAGGTCAGCTAGATATAGCTAGTTTAGGCCAGCCTGGAATACATGATACTCTGCCTCAAAGCACCAAAACCAGGGCTGGGGAGATGTCTCAGCAGATAAGAGCACCTGCTGCTCTGCAGAGGACCCAGGATTGAGTCCCGGAACCCACACGGTGGCCAACAACTGCTTATAACGCCAGCTCCAGGGCACTTGACACCTTTGGGCCTCCTCAGGCACCCACGCATGTGTGACACATACACATATAGACACATAAATAGAAATAAAGCAGAAATTTGGCACTGCACTTACTGGTGCACAGATACACACACAGGCAAAAAGACCCATACACACAAAATAAAGAAAATCTCAAAACGATGCACAAAGCGGTGGTTTTCAGTTCACCTGAGAGGTTGTGCTTTCACCACCACTAGGGAGTTCCAGAACTTTCCATTACTCCAGACAGAAACCCCAGGCCCAGGAAGCAGTCACCCTCATCCACACATAATCTTCTCTCTGTCTGTCTCTGTGGATTTCCCTTTTCTAGATATTTAATTTAAATGGAATCAAAGTGTGATCCTTTTGCTTTTTTTCTCACCATTTATTCATTTATGTGGGAAGCAGAGCACAGGTGCAATAATAGCATGTGTATAGCGTTTAGAGGACAACTTGAGAAAATTGGTTTTCTCCTTCTATGTGAGGGTCCTAAGGATCAAATTCACATTGTCTGGCTTGGCAGCAACCATCTCTACCCAATGAACCATCCCACCAGCCGGTTTTATAACTGTCTGCCTTCTTTCACTTTTTTTTTTTTTTTTAATCTTGTTCTGTTTGTTTGGTTTTAGAGATAGAATCTCCCTGTTTAGCCCCGGGCTCCTAGGTGCTTGGATCACGTGTTTGCCACTACACACCCGGCATCTTCTGTTTTTTAAGTTAACAATGTTGACGAGGCTCATCCCACATTGGTGCTGGTATCAGGACAACGTTCTTTTACTGCCAAACAATGCTCCATTGTCTGGAGATGCCCTGTGTATTTTTTTAACAGCTGATAGGCATGCAGACTGCTTCCAGTTTGGCCTATTAGGAGAGAGTTTAAATACAAGTGTTTTTGTGTACACTGTTGTCAATTCTCTAGGGTTATACCTGGAAGGGAAATTGCTGGGTCATCTGGAAACCCTATGCCTAACTGTTGAGGATCTGCCAAACTTTTCCAAAGCTGCCTCCCCACACGCTTGCTGCAGCAGCTGGGGTGCCTTGGGAAGAAACTTTCCTTCTCTCAGAAGCCAGGACATATACCTGTTTCTTAAGTATCCTCCTCAAAGAAGCTTACGATTCTCACTTTTTTTTTTTTTTTTAAAGACTTAAAGTCTGGGTCTCTCTATGTAGCTCTAGATGTCTTTGAACTACCCTCCCCCCCCAATCCTCCTGCCTCTGCCTCCTGAGTTCTGGGGTTAAAAGCTTCTTCCACCACACCTGGTGTAATGCTCACTTTTGAGCTTTGCCAGTGTCTTGGCTGCCAGAGAAATATGCCATGGGAAAGGCACACCACTGACGGGAAGTTTCCCTCTCATCCTGGATGCAAACCCTGTTCCTGATTTTGCTTTAAGGTTGGGGGTGGATCCCTAGGACCCACGTGAAAACCAGGAAAGCACTGAGCAGCCTGTAAGTCCAGCACCTAAGATTCCCAGAACAAGCAGGTTAGCCAGACCAGCCAGAACCTGTGAGGTTCAGTGGGAGACCTTGGCTCAACAGTAAATTGAGAAGAAGGGAGAAGCCCCGACATCAACTTCTTTACACACACACACACACACACACACACACACACACACACACACACACAGCATGCCTACATGCCAGCAACCCCAGAACTTGGGCTGAGCAGTTCAAATTCACACTGAGATACCGAATTAGTCTTGTCTCAAACAAGCAAATAAATCATGTGATCAGAAGTGTTTAGCATTTTAACTTGTAAAGCCCCACCTGCCAAAAAACAAAACAAAACAAAACAAAACAAAAAAACAGCTGGGCCTTGGTGGTGCATGCCTTTAATCCCAGCACTCAGGAGGAAGAGGCAGGCGAATCTCTGGGAGTTTGAGGCCAGCCTGGTCTACAGAGCGAGCCCCACCTGCACTGGACAAGGTCATGCAAACCTGCAATCCCATCATGTGAGACTGCGCAAGAGAACTGCTGGGAGTTCAACCTGGACTACATAGCAAGATCTCATCTCAGAGAGAGAGAGGGGGGGGGAGGGAGAGGGAGGAGAGGAGAGGAGAGGAGAGGAGAGGAGAGGAGAGGAGAGGAGAGAGAGAGAAGAGAAGAGAAGAGAAGAGAAGAGAAGAGAAGAGAAGAGAAGAGAAGAGAAGAGAAAAACAGGTCATTCCCGACCGACCCAAGTCTGCAGCTCTTCTTGGCCCTTCTCTCTCGAAGTGTAGTGCTGTCTGGGAGCTTTCAGTTTCCAAAAATAGGTGTGCAACCTCTCTCCTCCTGACTCTGGCAGTGGTGGATATGACCTCTGCTCCAGAGAACTCCCCATACTTCCACCCCTATCTCTGCAGGTGTCTCTGCTAGCAGGGCTAGCTTCCCCAGCACATGCACGCACGAGGAGCACCACCGCCCCCATAGAGGGGCCCTCTAGTCAGGAAGAGCACGGGTTGCCTTAACTCGCTACTGTCACTCTTGAAAGGCATCGTGATGTTTTAACGAGGGTCACCAAGTTTTCATTCTGTGATGGAACCTGCCAATTAGGTGGCAGGCCACGCTTTGCCTTCTGCATCTCACACAGCATGGTGCACTCTTTGACCTTAGGGGTGTCCTGGCCCTTCTTTGAACCACAGGGCCTGGTGGAAAGAGAATAAGTGAATGAATGAATGAATGAATGAATGAATGAATGCTCAAAATGCATGGCTGAAAGGAGGTTTGGGGCAGTAGAATGGAAGGGAAGGAGGGAGAGAAGAGAGGACGGGTGGGGAGGGAAGAGAAAAAGAGCCTGTTAGATCATGACGAGCATGAGGAATTTCAGTAAAAACGCAAGTTGGGAGGGCACCGTGAGATAGAAGGAATAGCACAGGCAAACAATCATTAACAGGAAGAAATTCCTGAGAGAGAGCCTTCTGGGCAGAACCCCACTGCTACACTGGCTTCAGCTAAACCCCAGATGTGGTGAAATGGGACAGGTAGGGCAATGTACCTTCTGGAAGCAATTGTTTCCCTGGCTCAGGGCTGAGGGAAAGGCCTGGGTGAGAAAGACAAAGCGTTAATAAGTGCCCTGAGAGGGCCGCTCTTGCCATTGAGGAGGTGGCAATAGGTCAAGCTAGGAAGTCAAGGCTGATGGGATAGCTTGGCCCTGGTCAGTCCTCCATGGTGAGGTCATCTGAATGACCCATCAAAGTTAGGTCAGCAGCTCTGCCCTGAGTTCCCATCAGCTGGTAGGGTTTCCCTGGGCCCATGCCACTGTCTCAGTCAGATCTTAGCTTCTGAGCTCACCATCCCAGAACCTGGATGGTCCTCAGGGCCCAGGACTGGAAGAACCAGTGAGAGGTTGGAGTAGCTCATGCAGTGGGTGTCCCAGTGGCCTGTGGGGATGGAGCGGTAATGACCTCTTAGGGTTTATGAACTGAGACTTCAGCAGGGCCTAGCAGGAGCAAGGAGGCCAAGATAGTTGCAAGCCTCTTGAGGGGTAGCCATTATCAGGATCACCTAGCCCAGGACTTGAGACACTGAGATACATAGAGGAGACTGTCTAGTGTTCTTTTTTATTTTTTCTAGTTTTTCGAGACAGGGTTTCTCTGTATTATTTTGGAGGCTGTCCTGGAACTTGCTATGTAGACCAGGGTGGCCTCAACTCACAGAGATCCATCTGCCTCTGCCTCTGCCTCTGCCTCTGCCTCTGCCTCTGCCTCTGCCTCCTGAATGCTGGAACTAAAGGTGTGTGTCACCAATGCCTGGCAGTGTTTTCTTCTATCACTTTGCTTTATTCCCTTGAGACAGGGTCTCTCACTGAACCTGGAGTTAGGCTGCTAGCCAGAGAGCCCCAGTGATCCTCCTGTCTCCACCCCACACGGGGCTGAGATTAAACTGGAGCGTGAGGCCAATGCCAGGGTTTTGCTCTTATAGGTGGGTGTTGGAGGTTTGAACTCAGATCCTAATACTTGTCCAGCAAGTACCTCTCCAGCCTCCCACTTTATAATTTTCTTTTGGAACTCACTCTGTAGACCAGGCTGGTCTGGAACTCACAGAGATCTGCCTGCCTCTGCCTCCCAAGTGCTGGGATTAAAGGTGTGTGCCACCAACGCCCGGCCACTCACTTTAGAATCCTTTTACTTTTAATTTTTAATTATGTCTACATATGCAATATGTGCACACAAGTGCAGAGCCTGCTGAGGTCAGAGGCATCAGATCTCCCGTTGCTGGAGTTAAGGCAGCCAGGGAGCTGCCTGGCATGGATGCTGGGACCTGGATGCTGGCCCTCTGTAAGAGCAGTGCAGGCTCTTGACTGCTGGGCCATCTCTCCAGTCTCCAGTTTTATGCTCACAACACAAAAATGATGTGTGTGCTTGCATAATTGCATAAACATATATATATATCTTTAATTTTTTTAACTTGTGTGTGTTTTCTCAACTGCAAGAGTGCACATGTGTGCCCTCAGAGTCTAGAAGAGGGGGTCAGGCTGCCTGTAGCTAGAGTTACAGGTGGTTATGAGCCTCCCAGTGTGAGCGCTGGGACTCATTTCCGGTCCCAGAAAAGAACAAGAAGCAGTCATAACCACTGAGCCATCTATTGTTGTTCTTATGACATTTATTGATTCCCAGTATGTGTGACTGCGAGTGTGTGGGGCACACACATGTCACAATGCTCACGCAGCAGTCAGAGGACAGTTTTCACGAGCTGGTTCTCCCCTTCTGCTGTGAGGTTCCAGGGACCAAACTCAGGTCAGCAGGCTGTGACAGGCACCTTTACCTGCCTGGTCACCTCCCTTTCCCTTGTGTCAGATGCCCAGGCTGTCTTTGGCCACCTGCTCCAAGGATTGACAACAACATCACACTGCATCTTCCACGAGAAATCAGTTTTGCAAACCTTCCGCACCTGTGTCTCTCTGATCACCAATGTGACTGTCCAAAAAAGTATTTTTAGTCAGGCATGGTAGTGTACTCCTGTCATCCCAGCACTTGGAAAACTGAGGCAGGAGGAGCACCAAGAGTTCAAGGCCAACTGGTCAAGACTCTTTCAAAAATCAAAGGATGAGGAGAGGGAAGAATCACTTTCATATTTACCCTTATCGACCTAAGGACGTTCTTGCAGCAGCGTAGGGGTGAGGCAGGATGTGGGCAATGTCCAGGTGTAGGAGTAATGCTACATCAGAAACTCGGCCCAAGAGCATCTATGGTTAGGGACATTGTCAGTCACCAAAAATATGCAGCTGACTGATGTCAGAAGGCCTGGCCCAAAACCCAGTTCTACACCTAGCTCTCAGGCTGAACTTCAGCAAGAATCCTTGGGACCTAGTCTGGTCCAAGTGAGAATGAACTGCTGCTGCCCCTAACCTGGCTCTTTTGTGCCCCCTAGTGGGCACGTTGGTGAATGAACGATGCCCTTGCTTCCAGTATGAGCCCTCCTAGCTCCGGAGAAACTCAGGTGTCCACGCATCTCATTTCCAGAATTCAAGAGCAAGGGAAGGAGGTCTGGGTGTCAGAGAAATCCTCATGTCTGTCCATATCACTTACTCTCAGTCCTCTTTCTAAACCTGTTTTCCTAACTCTTAGAAGGGCATGAATGGGATAAGCCCAAGGATTGGGATGTGTCCAAGTTTCTATCTACCATGTGTGAAGTCCGGTTTGTTCTACAACACTGTGTAAACCTAGTGTAGTGCACATCCATAACCCCAGAATTCAGGAGTAGAGGCAGGAGGATCAGAAACTCAAAGTCATACGAAGTTCAAAGCCAACTTACTCAAGACCCTCTGTTAGAACAAAATAAAACAGGACAAGACCAGGGGTTAGGACTTTGGTTCAATCACTCACTGATACCATTAAAAATAATTAATAAGAAAGCTGGGCATGCTCTTTCTGCCATTTCTCTGAGGAGACGGGTCTCTCTGTCTCTCTTTCTCTCTCTCTCTCTCCCCTCTCTGTTCCATTCCCTAACTCCTTCCCTTCCCCCATTAAACTTCCTACATAAAAAGAAAGAAAGCCAAGAGTAGTGGCTCACATCTTTAATCCCAGTAATCAGGAAGCAGAGGCAGGCAGATCTCTGAGTTTGAGGCCAGCCTGGTCTACAGAGAAGTTCCATGACAGCCAGGGCTACACAGAGAGACCCTGTCTTGGAAAAAAATTAATAAGGCCAAGTATTGTAAGGCATGCCTTTAATCCCAGCACTTGGGAGGCAGAGGCAGGTGGATCTCCAAGTTCAAAGCCAGCCTGGTCTACAGAGTGAGTTCCAGGATAGCCAGGGCTACACAGAGAAGCCGTGTCGAAAGAAAGAAAGAAAGAAAGAAAGAAAGAAAGAAAGAAAGAAAGAAAGAAAGAAATGAAGGAAGGAAGGAAGGTTGGTTCAGCAAGACATAAATCTTGACTTGCTTTGGCTTATGTGGGTGTGGGTAAGTGTGCACTTGTGGGCATGAGATTGGGGCAGAGGGGGCATATGAGTGCATATCTGGAGGCCAGAGGAAACCCTCAGCTCTCTGTCCTCAAGTGCATTCTGCCTTTTGCTTAAGACTATCTCTCACTGGCCTGGAACTCCACCACAGAGGCTAGACTAGCTGGCCCACAAGTTTCCAGAGATCCACCTCTCAAACTGCTATCACTGGGACTGTGGGGAAATGCCACCACATTGATGGGGGATGTTCTTCTGTATATATGTTTCTCTTATTGGTCGATGAATAAAACACTGTTTAGCCAATAGAGGCAGGAAGATAGGCTGAACTAGGAGACGAGGAGAATTCTGGGAAAGGTAGGCAGAGAGAACCTTGAGGGGATGCCATGTAGAGATGGGGAGGATAGAACGCACCAGGAGTTCTCTGGTAAGATAAGGCCATGCAGAAATACATAAATTAGTAGTTATGGGCTAATAATTAAGACAAAGCTAGCCAATAAGAGGCCCTAGCCATCAGCCAACAGTTTTATAACTAACATAGCGTCTGTGTGCTTATTTGGGGCTGAGAAGGCCGCAGGACCTGGCACGACAAGATAACTCCAGCAACACAACATCATGTTTTTGTTTGTTTGTTTTGTTTTGTTTTTCAAGGCAGGGTTTCTCTGTGTAGAAACCAGGCTGGCCTGCAAATTATGATGTACCTGCCTCTGCCTCCCAAGTGCTGGGATTAAAGGCGTGCCCTACTGCCCAGCACATGCTGCTTTTTATGTGGGTTCTGGGAATACAAACTCAAGTCCTTATACTCTCTAACTAGGTGCTTTGCCAATTAAGCCATTTCCCAGGCCCGGGACTTGGTTTCCCACGGTATCACTGAGCTGTGTGAGCTCAGGGCCTCAGGACCTCGCTGGCTCTGATGCTCAGGAGTTGAAGTGGGAACTAGAGGTTTAGGGTGCAAATCATCTCCCAGTTGGGCAACACCAGGAGGCTGGAACAATGCTCCATTTGAGGGCAGTGAGTTCTAAGCCAGCCAGGGTCACCATGTGAGATCCTGTCTCAAAAGAAAAAAAAAAAATCACAGGGCAATAGAAGACCATCTAGCATTGAACACACAGGTCTCTCGCACACCTCCCTCTCCTGTTTTGGGGATCAAACCAGGACCATGTGTGTGTTAAGCAAATACTACCACTGAGCCAAATTTCCAGTCCCATCAATTTAAAAAAAATAATAGTTTTAAAAAAAACTCTTTTTTGAAATGGGGTCTCATTGTAGTCCAGGCAGGCCTGGAACTTACTGATCTAACACTGGCCTTGAACCTCTGGTCTTCCTGCTTCTACCTCCTACCTCTGAAATGCCAGGATTACAGGAATTCTCTATCAAGTTCAGTTTAACATTAAGATACTTTCATCTGATGAACACTGAGAACATGTTCCATGCTGGACCTCTCGGTGGGAGCTGGCCATGCCATAGACAGCCCACAAAACATACTCTTTGCCCTTTACAGGCACTGCATAGTGCACAAATATTTACACTCCAGTCTGAATAACCGACAACAGGAATTTGGACAAAGTAAGCATGTTACTGGGGTGAACACAGACAGCCAGTGACTATGGTGAGCGGAATGAGTCTCAGAGTGGGGTGCGGAGCTGGACCAAGGCCAAAGGTAAAGCAGGTCTGTCCAGAGCTAATAAGGAAAAACAAATTCACATTCTGATCTGTGGAGCCTAATTGGTCTGCTTGGATCAGGTGGTTCCTTCATCAGTCCTGGAGATAGGGAGGGCAACCATTGGGAAGTCAGCTTCAGGACGGCACCTCCTGGGGAGGGACGAGGGTGAAGCTAGATCATAATTGAGGCACGTTAAAAAGGCACTGTTCCGGGGCTGGAGAGATGGCTCAGAGGTTAAGAGCACTGGCTGTTCTTCCAGAGGTCCTGAGTTCAATTCCCAGCAACCACATGGTGGCTCACAACCATCTGTAATGAGATATGGTGCCCTCTTCTGGCCTGCAGGCATATATGAAGGCAGAATGTTGTATACATAATAAAGAAATAAACCTTAAAAAAAAAAAAAAAAAGACACTGTTCCCTTTGTTTCTGCCACTGAGACAGCCCCTCGCCAGGTAACGTGTCTGTGACTGAGCATGCACTCCTCAATGGAAATGCAGTTGACATAAAAATACCAACTACAACCCCTTAGTGGTGGCACAAGCCTGTAGTCCTAGCACTTGGCAGGAAGTTCAAGGATAGCCTCAGCTACATAGATGGTTCACAGCCATTCTGGGCTACAGGAGAAACTGTCAGAAAAAAAACAAAAACAAAAACAAAACTTGGTGGTAGCAAGCTAGCAAGACAGCTCATGGAGGGGCGGAGCTGGAGTCATGCATGGCTGTATGGTTAGGAGCACTTGCTACTCTTGCAGAGGACCCTTGCTTGGTTTGAGGCACCTGCATGGAAGCCCATAAGCATCTGCAACTCCCAGGGGATACAGTACCCCCTCTTCTGACTTCTGGGGGCATCAGGCACAAACATCCTGCATAAACCTACATGAAGGCAAAATACCCAGACACTTAAAATAATAAATCTTTTTTTTTTTTTTCTTTTGGTTTTTCGAGACAGGGTTTCTCTGTGGCTTTGGAGGCTGTCCTGGAACTAGCCTTGTAGACCAGGCTGGTCTCGAACTCACAGAGATCCACCTGCCTCTGCCTCCCGAGTGCTGGGATTAAAGGCATGTGCCACCAACGCCTGGCTTAAAATAATAAATCTTAAGAACAAACCACCACCAACAAAAAACAGCTAGCAGGGTCCAATCCCCAGAACTCACATAAAGGTGAAAGACAGACCTAAAGCCACAAAATTGTCCTCTGACCTCCACACATATACCACTGCCTCACACATACAAAATAAGTAAATACATATAATTTTAAAATTAAAAACTAAGCCAGGCAATGATGGCACACGACTTTAGTCCCAGCACTCAAGAGGCAGAGGCAGATGGGTCTCTGTGAATTTGAGGCCAGCCTGGTCTACAGAGTGAGTTCCAGGACAGGCTTCAGAGCTTCAGAAAAACAAACAAGCAAAAAAATTAAAAATCAAAAAGTGGTGGCACACGCCTTCTTAACTCTAGCACTCAAGAGGTAGAGGCAGGAGATAGGGAGTTCAAGGTCTTCTGACTACACTACATATCCAGGTTAAAGCCAGTGTGGGCTATGTAAGTCTGGCTCTCAAAACCTATAACAATAAAATGCCAATAGGAAAACACAGATGGGAGCTTGAGGCAGGAGGATCCTAAGTTTGAGTCCAGATTGGACTGCACAGTAAGCTTCTGGTCTGCCTTCAGTACTTACCTTAAAACATGAGGAAGCTGGGCGGTGGTGGCACACGCTTTTACTCCCAGCACTCGGGAGGCAGAGGCAGGCAGATCTCTGTGAGTTCGAGGACAGCCTGGTTGACAGAGTGAGTTCCAGGACAGCCTCCAAAGCTACATAGAGAAACTCTGTCTCTAAAAACAAAACAAAACAAAACAAAGCAAAGCAAAGCAAAACAAAACAAAACAACACAAAGAGCGGTGGTGAGGGCAGCTAGTGAGGGGACAGCAAGATATGGATGCTGTCTGTCTTTATCACAAGTTTAATTATGGGCTTGGTAGGGCTTGGTCAGTCAGGCTTGGGAATGTATTCCAAAGTTTTATAAGAAAATCAAGTGGAGAGAATGGCAAGATGGCCGTGGGCGTTAAGGCACTTCAAGCCTGAGAACCCAAGTTAGACCCCTGGGACCCACAGGGTGGAAAGAGGGAACAAAGTCCCACAGGTTGTTCTCTGATTTACACTTGAATACACACACACACACACACACACACACACACACACACACACACACACACACACACTAATAAATGCCCCCGCCCCTGGCAATGGGCGGGACTTGCATAGTGGCATAAGGACTCAGTAAGCACATGCAAGTTTCCCCTTTTAAGCGATCACCTACACGTGTTCGCCCCTTCCTTTTGCTCTCCCTCCTTTTGCTCCCTCCTCTCTCGCCCTTCTCTCTCTCTCTCTCTCTCTCTCTCTCTCTCTCTCTCTCTCCTCTCTCTCTCTTTGCCCCCCCCTCGTCCTCTCCCCCTCTGGCTGGTCTGGAACTAAGTAGAACAGACTGGCCTCGAACTCATAGACCTACCTGCTTCTGTCTCTGGGGAGCTGGGATTAAAAGTCCATGCCACAACCACACTGGCCAATAAATTTAATATTAAAATAGAGAGAGAGACAGAGAAGCCAAGAGGCTATTAAGTTGCATACCTCAGTTGACAATAGACGCCTTAAAAGGGCTAAAAGTGATGGAGGACTCTGACCCACGCGGCATCTCTCCACAGTTACAACCTTCTGTCGGACACGGCCAGCCTGCAGGGTCTCTAACATCGACTACTCTGTTCACCAAGCCTTCGTTACAGGCTAACAGTGTGTCAGGGAAAGCCCCCAAACAGGGCTAGTAGCAGGGGGGCTTCCTGAGGGTCCCAAGGGAGCCAAGCCTATTTTCTGGGGGTCTTCTGACACTCCTTGGGAAGGGTCGCAGAGGTGGATAAGGCACACAGCTGACCTCAACAAGCTTCCCATCTGGGCTTGAACATGGGGAGCTGAGTCCCCCCAAAGCTAGCTCTAGAAATTCTCTTTCGTGTTTTTATGTATACGTGCAAGCCACAAGTTGATGTCAGCCTGCTCTCTTTTTTATTACTTTTTACTTATTTGGGGGGTGCGGTTTGAGACAGGGTTTCTCTGTAGCTTTGGAGCCTGTCCTGGAACTTACTCTGTAGACAAGGCTGGCCTCGAACTCACAGAGATCTGCCTGCCTCTACCTCCCGAGTGCTGGGATTAAAGGTGTGAGCCATCAACACCCGGCTGCCCTTACTTATTTTTAAATTTTATTTATTTATTTGTTTGTTTGTTTGTTTGTTTATGTATTTATTTATTTGTTTTACGTGTATGTGTGCCTGGTGCCCATAGAGGCCAGAAGAGGGCATTGGATCCCCTGGGACTGGCGTTACAGATAGTTGTGAACCATGTTGTGGACACTGGGAATTAAAGCTGTGTCTTCTGGAAGAAGAGCCAGTGCTCTTATCCGCTGAGCCATCTCTCCAGCTCCTGGCTGTTTTCATCAATCACACACCTTTTTCTTTTTTTCTTCTTTTCTTTTTGTTGTTTTTTGGTTTTGTTGTTGTTGGGTTTTTGTTTGTTTGTTTGAGATGAGATCTCTTCTCTAAGTCTGGAGCTCACCATTTTAGCTAAAATGTCTGGCCAACAAACCCCTGGAATCCACCTATCTCAGCCCTTACCTCCAGCTCTGGGACAACAGGCCCACACTGTCATGCTGGGTTTTACATATGTGTTGGGGACCTAAACTCGAATGATCATTCTTATGCAGAAAACATATGACCCATTGAGCCATCTCCCCCATAGGCACCATCTTGCAAAATAACTCTGTTTTGAAAGAAATTAAATAGAGGTCTTTTTTTTTTTTTTTTTTTGAGCAAAATATGAGTGACTATGGCCCAGGAACACAGATTCACCACAACCTCAACGAGTTCTACTGCAGAAGGGGTTATAGGAATGAATGCTTTCATTTAGCTGCAAAAACAAAAGAAAGCTATAAATCAACATATTTACCAATCATCTCGCTGAGAGCAGCAGATGGGGGGGGGCGGGAAGGCTGCAGCACATCAGGAAAATCCCTTCTTGAGGCTCACATGTTGTTTTCTTGGGTTCTTAGCCTTAGGGCTGGTGCAGGCTGGAGGTCTGCAGAGAAATTTATCTGTTAATCACCTAACATCAGATCAGACGCAAGCTAACAGGGCTCTTGGAGAAATCAAGATGGCCAGCAGCAGTAATTTTTTAAATATTTTTTATTTATTTATTATGTATACAACATTCTGCTTCCATGTATATCTCATAACGGATGGTTGTGAGCCACCATGTGGTTGCTGGGAATTGAACTCAGGACCTCTGGAAGAGCAGTGCTCTTAACCTCTGAGCCATCTCTCCAGTCCCCAGCAGCAGAAATTTTATCTTTAAGAAATTAAGATAGCCTCTGATAATTCTATCTTAAGGGAATCAAGATTTATCTTGAAGGAAATAAGATAGCTCCTGGTAACCTTGTCTTAAAGGATTCCAGATAGTTCCTTGTAATTTTGGTTCTGGATCTACTACATTCCATATCTCCACTATCACCATACTCAACCTAGCCGAGGTCAAGCAGTCTGCAGGGTCTTTAATATAGCGCCTCACTTTAGCATACAAGCAGGAAAAGGTTCGCAGTGGTTCTTAACCTGTGGGTCACGACCCTTGAGGCGTTGCGTAAGACCACCGGACAACAGGGATATTTATGTTACAGTTCATAACAGTAGCAAAATTACAGCTATGAAGTAGCAACGAAAATAGTTTTATGGTTGGGGGTCACCACAGCATGAGGAACTGTATTAAAGGTCGTGACGTAAGGAAGGTTGAGAACTACTGGCACAGCAAAGGGGAAAAAGGAAAAGAACCCCCAAGTTCAACTCAGAATGACAGGGACGCAATGCCTTCCATTCCCAGAAGGGGGCGCGTCGTCATCAGACACCCGAGGATGCTGGGCTGGGAAGAAGCTACTCTATCCAGAGCAAGGACTGAAGTCGACTCTGCTCTTTTGTTTGGTTAGTTGGTTGGTTTCATTTTTGAGACAATGTCTCACTATGTAGCCTCTGCTGGCCTGGGAGCCTGCTCTATAGACAAGGCTGGACTCGAACTCACAGACATCTGCCTACCTCCCCAGTGATGAGACTCCTTCACACCCACCTCTGTCTTGTGATTTTTATACCCTCTGGCAAGAGGGCAAGGTCAAGAAGTTCACAGATTCCAGCTGGGAAGACCGAGGTCCAGAGAGAGGCAGTGGTAACTAGAGGCCTGGGGTTTCCTGGAGCCAAGTTGGACCTTCTCTTCAAAGTGACCTTGACTCACAATTAGCTGAGAGCCTTAGCTTCAGCCAGAGGGCTGCCAAAGTCTACTGTCCTATAGACAGGATAAGGGAAGGGACTCCAGGCTGAGCTGCATCAAGCTGCAGAGTCCAGAGGAATCATTTTTTACATTTTTATTTATTAGTATGGGGCAGGGGGGTGTGTACACATACAGGTCAAAGGACAACTTCTGAAAATTCCTTCTACCATGTTTTCTCTTTCTACCATGTGGGTTCCAAGGTTTGAACTCACACCACCAGTCTTGACGGCAAGTATTATCTACTGAGTCATCTCATAGCCATGGGAATCACTCTTTTTTATTTTATATGTATGGGTGTTTTGCCTGCATGTAAATCCATGTGCCACATACATTCTTGGTACCCAAGAAGGTCAGAAGAAGGTATTGGATCCTCTGAACTGGAGTTAGAGACAGCCATGAGCCACCATGTGGGTGTTGGGAATCAAACCCAGGTCCTCTGGAAGAACAGCCTGTGTTTTTAACTACTGAACCATCTCTCGAATCCCAGGAATCATTTCTCTCTCTCTCTCTCTCTCTCTCTCTCTCTCTCTCTCTCTCTCTCTCTCTCTCTCTCTCTCTCTCTCTCACACACACACACACACACACTCCAAACCAACCTTCCTTTCTTCTCCCAGGACCCCTATGTGTGCTCCCATTATCTTCAGCCTCAGCTAAGCTATGGGATTTGGGGGAGGGGCTGAAAGGCTGAAAGGCATATCCCTGGGAACTCAGATAACACTGTTCCAGAATACTCTTAGAAACTGAAAAGAGCAGGCAGTGGTGGTGCACACCTTTGATCTCAGCACTTAGGAGGCGGAAGCAGGCAGATCTCTGTGAGTTCGAGGTCAGCCCAGTCTATGGATTGAGTTCTTGGACAGCCAGGGCTACACAGTGAAGCCAAAAAAAAAAAAAAAAAAAAAAAAATTCCTGGGTCTCTCACAGTGTCCCAGGCTCTTCTCTGAGCCCTCAAATGTGGCAACTGAGGCTCAGAGAAGATGAGCGATTTGTCTGTCCTGCCAGTAGTGCTAAAACAAGACTGCAACTCAGGGAAATGTCTTCAGAGAAAGACTGTGAAGCACTGTGGCAGAGGCCACCTGTCACCTGACCATCTTGTTTTAGTGTGAAAAGCTCTTTCTAGTCTGTGTCCAGGAGACGTGTGTGTGTGTGTGTGTGTGTGTGTGTGTGTGTGTGTGTGTCTCCCCAGACTGTCCCATCCTACTGGCCGGTGTGGGTGTGGGTGCAATGAAGCGTCCTGGACCATGAAGACTGCACAGCCATCGCAGCTCCTAACCACCTCCCTTCCAGCCCCACAAGAGAGTCAGAGCATTACTGTCACAAGATAACCAGATCATAGAACCCCCTACCCAAACCCTCAACGGCTCATGACTGCTTGTAGAAGACCAGACCCCTGCACCTTTGGAAGGTGGCTTCCATCTTTCCCCAGACTCTTTTTCTGGTCTCATCAGTTTTCTCCTCAGCCCTCATCCAGGTCAATCGTTAGGAAAGCCTCATTATTCTGCAACTACCTCTGTTTTCTCTGCCTTCCTAGTTCCCAGCCCACACTTAACAAACACCTATGCTTCCTTCAAGGCCCAGCCTAACAGTTGCTCCTATGTGAAGTGTTTTCTGACCCTCCTGGCAAGTGAATGACTTCCTCTTCTGGTCTTCCCTGGCACACCTGCAGCCTTCTGTGTTAGTGACAGCCTCAAATATGGCCACTCCTTTTGTATCTCACAGGGCCAAATCTGGGTCACATTTGGGTTATTGTACCCGGCATCATGCCAAGCACTAAACCAACGGGTAGCCGGGCTCAATGAGAATCGAGAGATGTTGTATGTACGTTTGCCTGTGCGTGTGTGCGTGTGCGTGTGCGTGTGCGTGTGCGTGTGCGTGTGCGTGTGCGTGTGCGTGTGTGTGTGTGTGTGTGTGTGTGTGTGTGCATGGTCTGATCTGGGTGGAAGTCCAGGCCAAGGAGACAGGAAGAACATTTAGAAATAGCCCCAGCCCAGGCCTGGTGCCCAGATAAACTGATACGGTGTGAGAGGGTGGGGGCTAGGGTAGAGTGTGGGTCAGACAGACTGGGCCACTAGCCCTCTGGGTCCATCAGTCAAGGCTGCAGGCAGTCCTGGTATTCAGACCCTGGTGACCCTCAGTGACCAGAGAATATTTTGGGCTAGGCCTAAGCATCACCTGCTCCCTTGGCTGCACTTGTAGGGCAAAGGGGAGCCTGCCAGCCTGTTCACTGATGAAGGCTAAAGACAGGGACGCTGGAAAATTCTGTCCTTTCTGTGCTCTGCTCCGTATTGCCCTCTTCCCTACTTGGAAGGGCTCTTCCTGAATCGTCAGCAGCCAATGCTTGAAGGATTTAGGAGATCATCAGGTCCACCCTTCCAAGAAGCTGGGAGCCCTAAAGGAAAGAGATAGGCCCAAGGTCACAATACAAGGCAGGAGGAAAAAAGGGCAGCATAGTGGCTGAGCTACACAACCTCAGGAGCCGATCTCAGGAGTCTACATCCTTGCTATTTTGTGAGCACACATTCAAGGACAAAGATGGCTGCTACACTGTTGTTAGCCATCATGGTGAGATGGGGACATCTCTACAGCTGCCCAGACCTTCCCGGGAGCAGGTCCCTTACTCTGGATACCCAATGTCCTTGTTAATTTTAGAGTCCCAGCCAGCTTTCCCCACACTCCTCCAGTCAACCAAGGGGTCCAGGTAGCACAACGAGTGCCAGCTTTGGCTCTGTGCCTGTTTCCTGGAACATATTTGATCCTGGATTGCTGAGGCCAAGATACTCTCCTTGTCAGTGCCCTGTCACTCAGGCGCACACAATGATCACTTGTCCTTGTGAACCAGGCTCAACAGCCTCCTGGAACTTCCTGGCTTTTTCCAGAATCCTGGGCAGGCTGTATCTGAACAGAGTACACTCTGAGGTGTGATCATTGAGACGCCGTGCCAGGAGAGGAGCCAGAATAGCAGGGATGGAAGCCACAGGCCCCTGGGCAGGTGAGGTGTTGCATATTTTTTTTTATTTGTTTTTGAGACAGGGTCTCATTATGTAGCTCTGGCTGGCCTAGAACTCAATATGTAGATCAGGTTGGCTTTGAACTCAAAGAGATTCACCTGCCTCTGTCTCCTGATCACTGGGATCAAAGGTGTGCACCACGAGACCCAAGCCAAGAGGTGCTGCTTTATAAAGCATTCAACTTACTTTTCTCCCTATGTGGGAATCTAGACTTCTTTGACCACTTCATACATATACACATGTATCTTAGTCAGAGCCAATCCAAACCCCCCTCCCAGAACCTCCAAAACCCAACTCCACCTTCATGTCTTCTTTTCCTAACCCTCGGAGTCCACTCAGCAGTGCTGCTTGCATGCCTATGGCTATCTATCCCAGCATGAGCAACCCACCAAATCCCAAAGAAAAATAACTCCCCATTCCCCCAGCAGCCACCAACTGCTACTAGCTTAGGGCAGAGCCCTTGTGTCCCTCTCGCATGCATCCACACTGCAGTGTTGACTGTCCTGTTCTCAGGTTGAGTTGTGAATGCAATGGTTACATGGTATGCCGAAGACTCAGACTCACTCCTTCCCACCCTCCGGTGCTTGCATTCTTTCTGAGCTCTCTTCTGCCCTGTTCCCTAAGCGCTGAGGGGAAGGAGTCAACAGAAATGTCCCACTTAGGACTGAGTCACATATTCACATATTCATGCATGCAGCCGTCCCCTGGTCTCAGCACCCTGACCGGTTGTGAGTCTCTCATTGACCATTGCTCCTGAGCGTCTCTGAGAGAGGCTGAAAGACTCTCGTCTGGGCACAGATTTGCCTTTCTGGTTACTTTACCTAGTCCAGTATCAGGGGTTTTGATTTTTGCAGGAGAAATCTTTTCATTTGAGAGCTTGGTGAAGGAATGAGGAACCAGCATGAGTCCCAAGCCTGAGACCTAGTTTCACTACTTTCTGGAAACAGCCCGGTCCCCAAAGAAAGCTGCCTTTGATATCCAGACTGGCCAAGCAGCCCCAAGGGCAATTCTCACCCTGGGAAAACTTGGGGCCTGCGGATGAGGTGAGAAAGGAAGATGGGAGATAAGGTCTGCTGGCCGGAGGAAAGCGGAGAGGGGGTGTGGGAGAGGACACTGAAGAAGGGCCAGCAGGACAGTTAGATGGCTCAGTGGATAAAGGTGTTTGCTGCCCAGCAGGTCTGATGTCATGAACCAGGTGACTCAGGCAAAAGTTAACTAAAAGACTGGCTCCACAAAATTGTCCTGTGCACTCCACATGTGTGTGTGCTGGTACATGTTCACATGAGTATATACCATGTATGTGCACCCATGCGTGTTCTCATGCAATAGTAATAATAACAATAGAAATACAAAACAACTTGGTGTCTCTCTGTATGTGGGGGTACTTGTATCAGTGTGGAGGTCAGAGGACAACTTTCGGGAGTTGGTTCTTGTCCCAGGGATCCACTCAGGTCACCAGGCTTGATAGCTAGTACCTCTAAGGGCTGAGTGAGTCGTCTGGCTGGTCCCAAAAGCAAAAGAGAAGGGAGGAGCCAAGAGCACAATGGTTTGCTTTGCTCTGGTCAGTTCATCAGATAGATATTCGAACACTTGGCCAGGAAGGCCTGTGTACAGCAGGGAGGAACACAGACCTGCCCAGCTGGAGAATGACCTCCAGTGAACAGCTAAGTCAGGTCCATAGAGCCCATCGAAGCAGGATGCTGTGAAGGTAGGGGCTGGGCAGGGAGAGCAAGGAGGCACCAGACTCAAGCATGCCACTCCCTGCACAGCACAGGCAGGGGGTGGGGTGGGGCAGGGGTTGTCGAGAGCCCCAGGAGGTGAGCAGGAGCCCTAGCAAGGGGACCCATGCTATGCAGCTAGCAAGAGAGTCCTGAAGATGATATTTGTTGCATTCTCCTCGCTGGACTCTGTCTTGTCTTCTGAGTGCTCAGAGGGCCATCTTGTTTTGGGATCTTGACTTTTACAGATGAATAAACTGAGACCCAGGGAGGTTGTGAGGTCACCCAGCTGGTACATATGTAACAGATGTGAGAAGCCAACACCCTAGGGTCCCTGAAGCTAGAGTGGTATGTGAACTGAGGTTCCCTGAAACGAAGGCACACCCACCCATGCTGAAGCTACTGTCCCCAGTGAGAACCTGGTGACTGTGAAAAGTTGAAATGTCTCAGGCTCAGAGCCCATATTATCTTGGACTGTTGTTAGTCCCTAACATCTTTGTAACTATCAGGGAAAAACATCTTTTGGAATGTATTCACTCAGCTGAGCCGCAACCTCCACCAAAGGGTGTTACCAGACAGGGTCTGAGGCCTATAGCGGGAGTTCTTGCATCTGCTGTAGCAGGCACCTTGGGTTTGGTAACTGCATTGTTGTGACTTTCTTTGATTCTGTGACTATCAAGTGTTCAGCCATGGGCTGGAGAGATGGCTCAGAGGTTAAGAGTACTGACTGCTCTTCCAGAGGTCCTGAGTTCAATTCCCAGCAACCACATGGTGGCTCACAACCATCTGTAATGGAATCTGGTGTCCTCTTCTGGTGTGCAGACATACATGGGAGCAGAATGTTGTATACATATTAAATAAATAAAATCTTTAAAAAAAAAAAAAAAAAAAGAGTTCAGGCAGGCCTGAGGAGATGGCTCAGTGAAAGTCTGACTGCCCATAGCTGATCTGTAATCCCAGCATTCCTAGTGAGATGGAGGCAGAGACAAGAAATCAGCCTGAAGCCCTCGGGTGTCTCACGGGCTACACACAGCACAACAGTAGAAACCAGAGAAACTGTGCTGGACGAAGAGGATAGGGAGAGCCAACTCCCCCAGAGTCGTCCTGTGACTTACATACATACATGCACCCACACACAAATAAGTAAATACAAATTTTTAAATGTAAAACAAAAATGTTCATGTAACTATTTGCATAGTGGAATATAAATATTTGGGGTAAGATGAATGCATGCTCCCAGGACCATGGTTGCTCATATCTGTTGCTATTAAAGCAGATCATTTCTTTCAGAGAGGGAGTGGGTTGACAGTAGCTAGATTCACTCTCCTGCTTGTGCACTCACTCATCCAAGTGTTCATCCATTCAATATAGGAACCCCACTCTCTGACACACTCTTCTTTTTTTTTTTTTTCGAGACAGGGTTTCTCTGTATAGCTTTGGAGCCTATCCTGGCACTCGCTCTGGAGACCAGGCTGGCCTTGAACTCACAGAGATCCGCCTGCCTCTGCCTCCCGAGTGCTGGGATTAAAGGCGTGTGCCACCAACGCCCAGCCACACTCTTCTTTTTCTGTTCTGTTTTTTTCTTCTTATGACAGGATTTAGTAATAAACTAGAGAAAGGAGAGAGTTGGGAGAGAGCAGACCAACGAGTTTGGGTTTTATTCTGTGAGCCACCAAGAGGTGGGCTGTCTTCCCAGAAGACACGGTGTCCTTCCTCTCTGAGCTGGGTGTCCCTGGACTGGGAAGGAGACTGACTGTTCTTTCCAGGGAGAACCTGCCGCAGGTACAGTTTCTCAGAAGCACACTGGCGTTGAGTACACCTGTCCCTTTGCCATCACTTGTCCTTTCAGGCTCAGAGCTCTAGAACTGTTGAGGAACAAGGAAACAGATTTCCTAATGGCAGAAGGAACATTCCCGACCCCCACCTCCATGGCTGTGTGTGTGTGTGTGTGTGTGTGTGTGTGTGTGTGTGTGTGTGTGTGTATGTATGTGTACACATGTGTACACCTTCAGTTCAGGAAGTTGTGGCTGCTCCTCTCATTTTTAGCTTGAATCCCTGCTGAGCTCAGTTCAAGGAATAGTAGTAGAAGGAAGGACTATTTAAATAGACAGAAATGCAAAGATGAGGAAACTTCTCCACAATTCTGAAGGCTACTATATGGTCTCAGTGAGAAAGGCTTTCCTATTGACTCGGGGTCTTGGAAGTATCTTGGGGAGTCCTGTAAGGGAGAAATAAAGAAAATTACCATCCATTGAATATTAATATGTTGTTTGCCAGGCGGTGGTGGCACACGCCTTTTATTCCAGCACTGAAGAGGCAGAGGCAGGTAGATCTCTGTGAGTTCAAGGCCAGCCTGGCCTACAGAGTGAGTTCCAGGATAGGCTCCAAAGCTACATAGAGAAATCCTGTCTCAAAAAAACAAAAACAAAAACAAAAAAGAAATGAATATTAATGTGTTGTGATTTCTATTTATTTATGTTCATTCCCCACCCCCTCCAATGTAAGAATCAAGGTCAGTGCCTCATGTATGCTAGGCAAATGTTCTGTCAGTGAGCTATACTCTGAGGCCCATTAATTCTGTTTTAATTCCGTGCTCTGAGAATCCAAAGGCCTTTTTTTTTTTTTTTGGACGGAAAAGAAGATGTGGGTGTCAAGGGGCTTGCCTCAACATTCTAGGTAGTAAGGGGCAGGTCTGGATATACCAAGTAGGCCTCTTTCTGAAATGAACATGCCATTCACTAAAAGGGTCTGCAGGACTGTGGAGACTCCAAAGAGCTAAAGATCCAGTGACTCCCATCAGGCAGAGACAGACAGCTCCACCACTGTTACCATAACAACTTCTGTTGTCACCACCCTTACCATAGAACTTCTGTTGTACAGAGTAGGGATGGGCAGAAGGGGGCTCTCCATTCCCCTAGATTGACGGAGCCCTGGTTCAGCCTCTTTGGCCTCTACCTCTAGGTTCTCCCCCGTGCTAGCAGACACTCCTATGTAGAAGCATCCTTGTCTGGGAGGGCCCAGGAAACAGATGGAGAAGAGGAATGTGCTTCTTGCCCGGAATCAGCCAGTGCTACAGTCCATCCCATTGGCACCCTCCTGGTCACCCATCTCTCCTCTTTTCCTTCTTCCCAGCCCATGGTTGCTGTGGAAACCTAGAATAGTAACATCACCATAGGGGAGATGCTGCTCTTGACAGACACTATTGCCTGCCAGATGTTACAGCCACATCTGGATCTACTAAAGGCAGGAAGGGTGAGAAAGAGACATGGCTCACCCTCATCCTCTGATGTAGTGAGCATAACAGAATGAGGAAAATGTGTACACTCAGAAACACACTCTTTCTACGTACCTAGAAAGAGAGAATGAGTCAAAGCTGATGGTGCAAAGCCTGTAAAACTGAGGCAAGGAAATTTCAAGACCTGCCTGGGCTATAGAGTGAGTTCAAAGCCAGCCTGGGCAACTTAGTGAGATCCCGTCCCAAATTAAAAAATAAAAATGAGGGCTGGGGATATAGCCTCTTAGGAGAGTACTTGACTAGCATGCATGAGAACCTATGTTTAATCATAGTACTGGGAGAGAGAGAGAGAAAGAGAGAGAGAGAGAGAGAGAGAGAGAGAGAGAGAGAGAGAGAGAGAGAGAACCGTGTAGATGGCCCAGTGGATAAAGCTCTTGCTGTGACAGCCTCATTGAGTTTGATTCCCAGAACTCATAGGAAAAGTATAGAACTGAGTCCTGAGTCCCGAAAGTTGTCCTCTGGCCTCCATACACATGCCTGAAGCTCACACACATATATCATGCACTCAAACAATATAATTATTAATAATAATACTAGTAAACTGGTGGGAGAAAAGGGGACATGACTTAGAAATCAACCTTAGTAACACAGGCCAGAGCTTTGCCGTTACAGCACAGGTAACTGCTCTCAATTTCTCCATTCAAGATCTGCAGCTACTCAACTTGGGCAGGTTCAACACAAGGAGCAGAAGGACATCCCAGCAATGTGTCTTACTCCCACTGGGGCCTAAGACCTCGCTGCCCTTCATAGCTTCAGGAGTAAATAACCAGGCATGTCAGGTGCCTTCTATCAGCCCCCCCACTCTTTTTTTTTTTTTTTTTTGAGACAGGGTCTCTCACTAGCAACCCTGGCTGGTGGCCTGGTATCTACAGATATATCTTCTGGCCTGGGATTAAAAGGATTAAAGGTTATGTTAGTGGTGGTGCTCACTTTATTTTTGAGACAGGGTTTCTCACTGAACCTGGGAGCTCACCTTTTCTGCTATACTGACTCACCAGCAAGCCCTCCATGATCCACCTGTCTTTATGCCTCTCCTGGAGATTATGGGGTTGCTGATATGAGCAATCATGCCCAGGTCTTATGTGGGCGCTGAAGTCCCCATGCTTGCACAGCAAACACCTTACCCATTGAGACATCTTACTTCCCTAGCCTTTCAGGGACCTTTCTTTCTTTGTTTCTTTGTTTCTTTCTTTGTCTACAGAATGAATTCCAGGACAACCAGAGCTACACAGTAGAGCCTGTCTCAAACAAAAGAAAGAAGGAAAGGAAGAAAGAAAGAAAGGAAGGAGGAAAGAAAGAAAGAAAGAAAGAAAGAAAGAAAGAAAGAAAGAAAAAGAAAGGAAAGCCGGGGCTCAGGTGTGGTTGTGCGTGCCTTTGATTCCAGCACTCAGGAGGCAGAGGCAAATCGACCTCTGGGTTTGAGGCCACCCTGGTCCACATAGTGAGTTCTGGGACAACCAAGGCAATATAGACAGAGACTCTGTCATAAACAAACAAACAAACAAAAACAGAGTTTTAAATATATTTTCTTTCATGATCTCCAAACATCACCCATTTCAAAGTTGAACTGATTCAGAGTGGCTTAAGTGAATTGCTCAAGGCCGAACCATACAGCTATTATCAATGGAGATCAGGACTGCTTCCTGGCAGCAGCTGTCAGCCAGCCCCAGCTGTCAGCCAGCCCAGCTCTCCAGCACAGCATTGCAGAGTGCTCTGGTCCCTGGGTCTCCAGCTTCTCAGTCCTTGAGAGAAGAGGTTCCTTCTCTAAAGCCTGTGACCTTGAATGGAAGCTATCCCATATCTCCCCCCACCCCCACCCCTTGGCACTTGCTGTAGTGCTGAGGTCACCAGGGCTCCAGGCCCAGCCCTGAGGCCTGCCCTATAGGCAGAATAGGGCCTTTCAGTCTTCTGACAACTGAATTCTCCAAAGGAATCAAGACCTGAGGGTAGGTAGGGGTGAGAGGACTCTTCCTCTTTAGCCTCTTTCCTAGAACAGCCGGGGTGGGGGTAGGGGGGGTGGGGAGGTGAGGGGGTGGGGTGGGGGAGTGGCCGGTGGAAGAGGCCTAAGAAGGAGGCTTTGTCACATTGCAGGTGTACTGGTCAGGTCCCAGGGCTCTGATAATGGCTCCTGAATGACTACCCTGGGCCCCCTTCTAAGAAGTTGAAGTTCCGTACACACCACTTTCTCCTGTATAGGGCCTTGCACACTTAGAAGTTCATTCATGCTCCTCTTCCCCTGAGTCCCGAAGTCAGGGTAGGTCCCTCCTATAGTCATGAGTTGCATGATTCTCCCAGAAGAGAATACTTTCAGCCTGTACCTTCTTCCCTGTGGTCTTTTCCAAAACAGGGCCAGCACAAATCAGGAACTTATTTTGAGACAGGATCCTGCCCTATGTAGCTCAGGCTGGCCTCCAACTCAGGATCCTCTAGCCTTCAGGTGCCTGAATAACTGTTGAATCAAGCCAGGCCAGCTGCACATGGCAGTAATCTCAGGAGACGGAGGGGAATCTTTAGTTCAAGGTCAATGTAGGCTGCACATTGAGATGTTTATTTGGTAATTATTAAACAGAAACCCGCTGAACTAAGCAATGGGCTCCACTGAGTTTCCTTTCCTCACGGGTAAAAAGGGGGTAGCACCTGCTAACAATGGAGACGTTCAGTGTGACCATGTCCCGAAGCAGCGGGCTACAATCATCACTAAAGTGGGTCTCATTTAATGAAGAGCTTTAATATGACAAGCAGGCTAGTGGAGAAATCAGGGGAAGCCCTGACGGCAGCAGAGGGCTGCAGCTTTCTGGCAGTTAAGGTGGCCACCGCCGGAAGAGCCGCCTGAATAGACAGAATTTCTGAAGGAGCTAAGCGCAGAACGACCCCAGTGCAAGCTCAGAGGTCAGAAAAGGCTGGGGCGTTCTCAGGGAGCGGTGGGGAGCAGGACCGCGGGGGCGCCGGCAGGGGACATTCCGCAGGGAGGGGCAAGCACGTGGGGGGCTAACGGAGGGACCAAGGTCACGTTCGTCCAGTGCAGGTGAGGCACTAGGCAGCCCAGCCACCGACGGTGTCCAGGGCGACTCCTCTCCACTGGGCGGGCGGGGAGCAGGCGGGCCTAGGGGCCGCGCTTGCTGTCTGGGCTCCAGTTCGCTTCTACTTATGGTGATCGCGTCGTTACCCTCTGAGCCTCCGCGCCGCTCCGACAGGAAGATGACCTAGGGCTGGTGAAATAGGTCAGCAGGTAGAAACATTCGCTGACAAGCCTGGCGACCTCAGTTCGGTGCCAGGACCCACACCGTGGAAGGAGAGCCGTGACTCCCCGAGTTACAGCGTTCCCCCTCCCTCAATGCACGCGCCTTCGTACGCCCTCACACCATAAGTGTAAAACAACAATCGGGGAAAAACAAAAGAGTGGCACGTGGTGCAGACGGCGGCGTTTCCCCAGCGTCGCACCAGCCTAAGAGCGAGTTTCCTTTCTGCGTGGCTGGGGGTGGTGGGTGCTCTTCTTGGGCTGCGGGGAGCGCCGCGCAGCCAGGGTGGGCACGGGTTCGGCGGCACCCGCAGGACCGCGGACGGCGCGGACGCAGGGGCCTGGCGGTTTGCGGGGGCGGGAAGGGCCGCAGCTCCTAGCGGGAGTGCAAGCCCCGGCTTCCTATTTCGGGAGCAAGGGGTGTGGGCCGCCCTCATCATGTGATGCGAGGGCTATTTAAAGAGGCTCTCGGGCCGGGAGCCGCGGTTCTCAGTTCCTGCACGCCTCGCCTCTCGCCACACCATGGCGGACGCCTTTGTCGGCACCTGGAAGCTAGTGGACAGCAAGAATTTTGATGACTACATGAAGTCACTCGGTGAGTGAACCGCGAGCGCGGAATCCCGGCCCTGGAGGGCCCGCGAGCCCGTCCTGGCGCTGCGTTCCCGCTGGAGTGCCCCGAGCGCCTCCTGCACGCTCCCTGCCAGTCCAGGCTGCAAAGACCCGCGCGCCGGCGTGGCGTGGGCTGCAGCATCCCGGTCTCCTGGGAGGGGGCTGTCGTGGTCCGGACCTGGGGAGTTAGGTAGCTAGGGAGAAGGCGCTCAGGGGAAGCAGGCTGTGGTTGCAGAGGTCCGGGCTGGGTGGCACCCACTTTCTAGGAAGCGAGGTATGTGATCGGAGGGGAGAGATGGGAGTTGAGGGAACGAGTGGAAGGCGGGAGGCTGGCTGCAGCAGAAAGCAAACGGGAGCATGGGTGGTCTAGAAACCGAGTCCGGAAAGGGAATAGAGCAGATGTGAATGCACTGTAGGAGGAAATACTTGAGCAAGACTGAGGAAAATCAGTGAGCTCGATCTGGGAAGAGGTGAAAACAGACCTGGGCAGTCAGCCATGCATAGTCCCTTCCCCTCCATGATGGATAGTGAAGGTGCCCTGGTTCTCCCCAGTGTGTTCACCTGCAATGTGCGCAAACCTCCCCCAATCAGTTTCTGAGACGCTGCTGGTAGAGTAGGGCAAGACCACCACCACACGCGGGCTTTCCTACCGCACCAGTCTCCCACCTGTTCAGTGCCAGGGATAGGGTGAAGAAAGCTGTTCTCTGGGATACAGCAGAGGGTGCCAGAAGCAAGGTCATGCACGGGCTGTGGAGGGGGAGTGCGGTTTGGGGATCAGGAAGAGCAAAGCTCCCTAGAACCTCACTGGTAAGATCTGTGAAAATGGAGCTCCAGGCCTTGCTTGGCTAGAAAAACAACAGCCCAGTGAGAGCAAGCTAATCATCTGATAGGAAAGCCCAGGATTTCTTTTTTCTTTTTGGTTTTTCGAGACAGGATTTCTCTGTATTGCTTTGGAGGCTGTACTGGCACTCGCTCTGGAGACCAGGCTGGCCTTGAACTCACAGAGATCCGCCTGCCTCTGCCTCCCGAGTGCTGGGGTTAAAGACTTGCGACACCAACGCCCGCCCGGCACAAGCCCAGGATTTCTTCAGGATTTCTTTTCGTCACTACTGACGACTGAACTTAGAGTCTTATGCATGCCAGGCAGGCACTGGAACACTGAGTCACACCCCCCTCCCCTTTTACTTTGTGTGACAGGGTCTCTCTAACTTACCCAGGTTGGCCTGGAACTTGTAACCTGCTATCCCAGCCTTCTCAGTAGTTGAAAACCCAGAACCACCTAGAGTTCTTCCTACTTCAGCATAGCCAGGGAGTGGGAGACCACCTTTGGGTGCATGGGGAATGTGGTATGACCCACTCCTCCAGGACTGACCCTAGCCGTTCCTTTCTTGCCTTGGTGTAGGTAAAAGCCCTTCCTGTGAAGTGTTTGGCTATATCATCCATGTCAACTAGGATGGGACCCGAAAACTGGGCTGTGTCATGGCTGAGCTAGATTTCGTTCCTTCTTCCGAGGAAGGAGGGCTGGCTTATGACATGTTGAGGGTATATATGCAGGTTCCTCACCTACTTCAGGATGTTAGCTGAAACGGGTCCACAAGGCATTTTTGTCATTTTGGTTTTGGGATTGGAACCCAAGGTCTTGCACATGCTAAGCAAACACCATGACTCTGAGCTTCCACCGAAGCCCGAACTCCCATCAGCACCTACGCTCTCTAGGACAGAAGCTGGGCTTCATTTTTGTTTTGAGACAGGGTCTCACTCTGTAGCCCTAGCCGTCCTGGAGCTCCTTATGTAGACCAGGTCCTTTTGCCTCCCCAGCACTGGGGTTAGAGGCATGCAAGTTGGCCGTTCTTGACAGGGTAGGGAGTACTAAATTGCCCAGGTTTAGTTCCACCTTCCCAAGCCAAATTGCTAACAGCTGGTTTGCTGCTGAGGCCTAACTCACTCAGATACCAGTAGGCAAAGCCTTATCGTACAGAACCAAAGCAGCCCAGCCTAGTATTTGACTGCAGGTACAGATGGTGGCTTTAAGATACTATGGGAATCTATGTCACTAAACGCTGATAATTTTTTCTTTCCTCTGGAAACAGAGTCTTACTGTAGCTCACGTTTTAGAGAGGTACAGCCCAAGGTGGCCTTTAATTCTTGGCATTTCTCCTTGCTTCGGCCTCCTGAGTGAGATTATAAGCAGGTGTCACTAGGCTCAACTTGTTTGACTTTGGATAAGACAGCACAACTCTCTTGGCCTCATTTGTAAATTGCGAGTAATAAAAGCTATGCTTAGGGCTGTTTCAAGCAGTACTTGGCTACCCATGCAGAGTTTGTGCAGTGTACATAGCAAATACACAGGGCCAGGTGAATATTTGGAGGTCCCATGCCGTATCCCTATGTTGGGCTGCCTCCTGCCTCATTGCTGAGGACAGCTCAGCATGTGCTGGGGCCAGGGGACAGGTACTCAACAATGGAAGATTCAAGGGAGCTGCAACCCACGGAGGTGAAGGCTGGGCCTACCGGGTCTGTGTACTTCACCTGCTGTGGACACCTGGGACCTTGCCTAGGACTCAGATCCCATGATTATGTCAGGAGTCTTCTCCCCAGGGACTTCAACTCAATCCCTAAGTTTGTAGGAGACAAAACTCTCCATTGTACTTTTTTTAGCCAGGAGGCCTTGAAGCTACAGCGTTGCTACACAGAGGGTGGAGCACTGATGCCCCCAGTTTCACGATGAAAAATAGACATCCTTGTCCAGAGGACTCTGAAGGCTGTTGGCTTTCTTCTTTCTTCAGTCTTTCGGTCTGAGTGTTCAGGAAGCCAGAAGCAGCAGGGGCTCTTCTCTGGAGGTGACACAGGGCTCAGCAGCTTCAATCTGATTGGTGACCCTGGCCTTAAACTCCATTGCGGTGGTTACATCTACAAACCCTTGTAGGAACAGGACTGAGCCAGGGCCATATAGGTGGTTTGTACCTCTTGGTACCTCACTCTGATTTCCAGTGTTGCTGACATGCCTCGTGTTTCACATCAGCCTAACCGCTGCAGAGCTAAGGAAAAGACTGACTGACTGAGAAAATGGCCACACAAATTCACTGGCCACTATGGTCCTCCTTCCCCATGGTTGTATAATACCTCTTTACCCCAACTAATTTTCAGCCATCTGCCCCTGCCCTTAGGTGTGGGCTTTGCTACCAGACAGGTGGCTAGCATGACCAAGCCCACCACAATCATCGAGAAGAACGGCGATACTATAGTCATAAAGACACACAGCACCTTCAAGAACACAGAGATCAGCTTCCAGCTGGGAGTGCAGTTCGATGAGGTAACAGCAGACGACAGGAAAGTCAAGGTGAGTCTGAGAAGGGGAGGGGAGGTAAGAGGCTGGCCCTTGGCTCTGTACCCCAAGGGGCAGGCTGTCATAGATTTTAGACCAACATGGTTCATGAAGCCTGCTCAGTGCTGGGATGACCTAGGGGCCAAGTACAACCTCTGGTCTGTTTTTTCCTCACCTTCCTGGGAAGGATCTGTCAGCTGCCACTGTGGCTCTGCCACAGCAGAGCCAAGATGTTCTGACCTTGTCTCCAGCCCCAGCCGGGTGACCTTGTGCACCAAGGTATGCAGTAGCTCTGAGGACTTCAGCAGCCATGGCTGTGACCTGAAGTGCTTTAGGAGTGATGCCAACAAGTCAGTGCCCTGGATTGAGGTCATCCAGGCTCTGTCAGCAAAGGAGGCAGCTGGGAACAAAAGGCTGAGCTCTATTTACAGGTTTCCTCTTCTGCAGCTCCCAGGCTTGGACACTGACCCTGTCAAACTGTTTCCAGGGCCACCAGCTGACAGCCATGCTCCAGGGCATGCATTCACCAACATGAACGTTGTGGGTGTTTGTAGTCTCCATGTATTTATTTCAGGGTATGGGAGGGAGCACCTACCTCCGGTGTCGCTCAGTTACCTCATGGTGGTTATCTTGGCAGCTTGCTAAAACCTCCCAGCACTGGTCCAGACATAGAACTTAGGGTTGCTGACATCTATATCTATAGGTTATCCCTATACCAGTATCCCCTGCATTGTAAGCCCTAAAACGGATCTCTTCAGCTCTTTCCTCTGCACAGTTGCCTCCATAAAGAACAGGGCAGGTACTGGTCTTGAAGATCCAGAGGAGCTGAAGCCCAACCCAGGACCAACAGCAGGCTAGCAGTGGCACAGAGATGGTGCCCTGAGATGGCAATCAAGATAGGATGGAGGCTTAACTATATCCTTGAACTTGTCACCTTTTTGTGGGACCAGACCCCACATTAAATACAACAGTGGACATCTGGGATGTTTGGGCCAAAAATTAACTGCTGAGTTGACAAAAGACAATGGGGAATGAAGATTCCATAAGGTGGGATATAGACAGAACAAGACATGAGTGATCAAACACAACCATCATCTTTCTAGACTCCTACTCAACAAACCCTGCTTAGTTCCCTAGTTCTGGCCTTCAGCTCCCAAATTCCTGGAGAAGAGAGATCTGGGGAAGCTGCCAAAGACAAACCAGCTGATATAGGCTGGCAGCGCTGAGGCCCAAAGGGGCACTGGAGCCAGAGCTGAAGAACACTCCAAGGACACCTGGTCCTGGGACCTTGCAGTTGCTGCTCTTTTGTCAGTTAAGGGGGTCACGTGATATAAAGGAAGTCTAATTTTCCAATATATTGTAAATGTCTTTTAGACACTGCTATACACACAAGACTAGAAAGATCTTCCAGAGCCGGGCGTTGGTGGCGCATGCCGTTAATCCCAGCACTCGGGAGGCAGAGGCAGGCGGATCTCTGTGAGTTCGAGACCAGCCTGGTCTACAAGAGCTAGTTCCAGGACAGCCTCCAAAGCCACAGAGAAACCCTGTCTCGAAAAAAAAAAAAAAAAAAAAAAAGAAAAATTCCTCTTTGGCTGTCTCAGAGAAAGGGATGGACTTGAGGGGACCTGGGACTATACGCTCTCCTGAACTACATCTCAGCCTGAGCTTCTCTTGGAGGCTTGTGCCTCTTCTCAGCCTGTGTTGCACCCACTGCCTGAACCCTCCCCAGTAGGTGTTAGAGGTGGGCTGCCTGAATGGCCGTCCTAGCACTAGCACTAGTTAGGCTCCTGATTGGTTTTGCCCTTCAATTCTGGCTCTGGTCACAGCTTAGGCTTTACCTCTTTCCACAGTCGATCGTGACACTGGATGGAGGCAAACTTGTCCATGTGCAGAAGTGGGACGGGCAGGAGACTACGCTTACAAGGGAGCTATGTGATGGGAAACTCATCCTGGTAAGATGGGCAGTGGCAGTGCCTCACAGCAAGTGCCATGCTTTCTTCAGCCCAGGTCCTCCCCTGGGGGCCAGAGGAGCTGGGACAGAGAAGTGGGGATGGGGATTCACACACACAAGTCTCGATTCAAGTATCAGCCTAAAGGCTGCCTGACTCTGGACATGTCACCTTTGTAACCTTGAGGGCTGCTGGGAAGACTGTACTCGTAGCCAAAAGGCACCATCACTGGGAAGCACTGCAGCAGGTCCCCACAACAGCTTCCTCCTGCCCACTGCTCCCCAAGGGGAAAGCAGGGCCAATTGCTCCCAGGCTCTCTAGGAGCAGCTGCCACTCCATCCTCTCCTGGGTAGGAATGCAGACATCTGCAGGAGGAGTGCCCTCCTTATTCATCCACTTGTCTACTTCTGGCTTCCTGCAAATACCTATGGCCTAGATAGGGGATACAAGCAGGCCTGCAGATCTGCACCCGGACAAGTTTGAGAGTTTCGCCAGGAGAATGTAGCCTTGTAGGACGGCACCTGCAGCACCAGCATGGAGAGCAGTATCAGCACTACAGCTATCTGGCTCAGGGAACCTGCTACTGCATCATAGTCGCATGAACCTGGGGTACCCACTGACTTAGGAGTGAGGTGCCTAGCTTTGGTAGGGAGGTAACAAACAGGACCACATTCACTGGGCAGTTAGACTAAGGTGACTGTGGCTTAGCTCTCCTGAGTCACAATAATGGGTGGTTATGGGAGGGGAAAAAAAAGTAGGTAGGTTTCTTCTTTCAAGGGTCCATTTTCCCAAAAATCTTTAAAATGGGAATTATAACACCTATCTTAAAAGATCTGTATCAGAAAAAAAAAAGTCAGGAGCTGGAGAGATGGCTCAGTGGTTAAGAACAGTGGCTGCTCTTCCAGAGGACCTGGGTTCTATTCCCAGCATCCACATGGCAGCTCACAGCTGTAACTCCAGTACCAGGGGATCTTGTATCCTTACACCAATGCACATAAAATAAAGTTAAATAAAGTAAAAAAGAAAAAAAAAGTCAAGTTCCTGGCACACAACAGGTAATCAAGTGCTGACCAGGATAAAGGTGAGGACACTCCCTCTCTTGCTCTGCCCTGTCCGACCCTGTCTTTTCTTCCAGACACTTACCCATGGCAATGTGGTGAGCACCCGAACTTATGAGAAGGAGGCGTGACGCCACTGCACCTCACTGACTATTCCTCTGCCAGCTGGCTACCCTTCGACTCAGCACCGTGTTGCCTCACTTTTTTCCTCTGGTGTTTTATATAAATACACTTTGGTTGGGATTTTTCTGGAGATTGGGGCACCAGCCTGGATCCCAGTTCCCATTGTGTATGTGGTTTATTTTTTAAAACTGTATCCAAAGGGTGCTCCGAGGTCAATAAAGCAGAGCCAAGGCCACCCAGTTGCTTTTGCCTTTGGTCTTCCTTTCCTGTGTGTCCTAGGCTGAAATGACAGCCTACAGTCTACTCGATAAATAGCGCTGGTAAGGAGCCCAGGTGGACAGTCTCCCACCACCGGTGAGGGCACAGCAGTCCTGTACAATGTCATGGTTGGATGAGCTAGCTAGCTGAGTGACCATTCCACACCCACTCCTGGATTGTTGTGGTCACCCTTGTGGAGTCCAGGGACCACTGTGGTGGGAAGTGACTGCTAACTTCCCATTCATGCCTCAGTGAGCCCCCAAGGTTACATCTTCCTGGTTTTCTAATCAGCCCAGGGAAAGAGGTCTTAACTATGGAAGAGAGGGCTTTTAAGTGATCTTAAGAAAGCTGTGGCTGGATGCTGGTGGCGCACGCCTTTAATCCCAGCACTCGGGAGGCAGAGGCAGGCGGATCTCTGTGAGTTCAAGGCCAGCCTGGTCTCCAGAGCCAAGTGCCAGGATAGGCTTAAAAGCTACACAGAGAAACCCTGTCTCGAAAAACCAAAAAAAAAAAAAAAAAAAAAAAAAAAAAAAATACAGCTTTAAAAAAAAGAAAAGAAAGCTATGACTTGTTAGTGGCCTTGGCTTTGTGCCTCAGCTTGGCTTCTTTTCAGGGTCTTGAACATATTGTTTTCTGTGAACTAATATGTTAAGTATGTAAGTTGCCCAGGAAGGATTATAGGAATAAGACCTTCTGGAAAGTTTAAAACCAAACACATTTCCATTTATGCCAGGAATTTAAGCAAAGACCTGAAATGGAACCAGTCACTCACATGATGATAGACAGAAAGCAGAATAATGACCCTGGCTTCAGATCTCTGGTTCAGCAGTCACTGCAAAGACTGTTGTCTGCACACAGCCTTCACTTTGAGCACAGGCCCAGGATGAGGGAATGGAGACATGAACAACACTTCTCCCTCCTGCCTCTAATAGAAGCCAGAGTCCACCCACAACTTGTCGCAGACAGCAGACAGGCAGGGGCTGCTCGCTTCGCTCTCCCACCACAACCAGGCTCACCTCCACAGCAGCACCTGTGGCTCTAGCCTGGACCCCTGCAAAGGAATCTAGCTCTGGCAGTGGCAGCCGGGGAAGGTACTAGAACCTTCTGAATGAGTAAAGTGTGTACATGAATGCAATGGCTGCGGGGGTCACTTGCAAAGGGATGAGAAGCAATAAGGAAAAAAACATTTTGGGAGCTGCCCTCTAGCTCCTCTAGCTGCTTGCTGAATGAGAAGCCATCTGAGAGCAGAGGGACATAGTCAGTGGGGCAGGAGGCCATATTCTCACACTGAGTCTTTCCAGGAGCCAGGGCTGCCACGGCCCATCCCACCCTCATTCCTTATGCTTCTTGTGCTTCTTCTTTTTCTTCTTTTTCTTTGTAGCCTTGCTGTCCTTTGATGCATGCCTTGCCTTCTTGCCCATATCACTCTCAGAGTCAGAGCTGTCACAGTCAGATGACTTCTTGTCTCTGTGTTTCTTTTTCTTCTTTTCCTAAAAGGGAAATGTAAAGTTTCAATATACATGCGTCTATCTCCTTTAATATCCAAACCACAGCAGGTGACCAGTAAGTGAGATACAGCTGAGTATGGTGAACAACTACAATCCCAGCACTTCACTTGGAAAGTGGGAGCAGGAAGAGCATGAGTTCAAGGTCAGGCAGGACTGTAAAAAGCTGTGCAGTAGTGGTGTATCAAGTAAATCTCTGAGTTTGAGGCCAACCTGGTCTACAGAATGAGGTTCAGGACAGCCAGGACTACACAGAGAAACCCTGTCTCAACAAAACAAAACAAAAACCCTGCAAAACCAAACCTGGGCAAAGATACACATGCCTATAAGACCAGTGCTACAGGGGCAGATTTGGAGGGTGTACACAGTAAGCTCCAGACCAGCTAGGCTATAGAAGACAGTAAAATCCCAAATGAGAAAGAAGGAGAACTACAACACACAACACTGTAGATTTTATCATATTTAAACCATGTTGAAATTGTGTTGATGTATGTGTACAACATAGACATGCTACCATGTTTACACACACACACACACACACAAAAAAAAAAAAAAAAAAAAAATACCCAGAAGACTCTCCTGGAGCTGGAATTAGTTGCAGGTGAGTGTGAGACACTCTGTGGGCTCTGGGAACTGAACTGCAGCAGCACATGAACTTTTAGCCACAAGGCATCTCTCCGGCCCAATGCTTCTGTTTAAAAAATAAGTACCTACTCTTTTCTGCTTTGTGATGGTTAATGTCCTTCTGTATGCTGTGAATATGTTTCTCTTGTTGTTTAAAAAATAAAGCTGTTTTGGCCAATGGACAGGCAGGATTTAGCCAGGTGGGAAATCCAAACAGGGAGAGAAAAAAGGTAATATTCGGAGTAGAAGGTAGGGTGCCCAGGCATTCTCCAGTGAGATAAGGCCACGTGAGATACACAGGTTAATAGTTGTGGGTTAATAATTAAGAGAGAACTAGCCAGTAAGAAGCCTGAGCTATCAGCCAGCTTATAATTTATATAAGGCTCTGTGTGTTTATTTGGGACTAAATGGTTTCGGGACAGGGCTGGGACTCCAGCTCTTCCCCCCACCACACTCCCACTCCCACCCCCAAGTACATGCTGAGCACGGAAGATGAATCTCACTGAGTTCTTTTTTTTTTTTTCCTTTTGGTTTTTTGAGACTGTGTATCCCTGGCTGTCCTGGAACTCCCTCTGTGAGACCAGGCCGGCCTCGAAATCACAGAGATCCATCTGTCTTTGCCTCCCAAGTGCTGGAATTAAAAGTGTGTATCACCACTCCCTGGCTCTCAGTGAATTCTTAGCTAACCTGGTTTATATAGTGAGTTCTAGGACAGCCAGAGCTATATAAAGAGGTCCCATCTCAAGATGAATAAATAAAAATAATAGTTAAGCTCAGAATGGTTTCCTCCCAGATGATGACTGAGAAACTAATTAAAAAAAAAAAAAAAAAATGGTGCCAAGTACCACAAGAGTAACAGAACTGTGCTGTCTTCTGGGATTTTGTTTTTTACTTTTTTGTTGTTGTTGTTTGTTTGTTTTTTTTTTTGTTTGTTTTTTGTTTTTTTAAAATGGAGTGTGCTGGATGTCTCTACAATTTTGTTCAAAGGACTACAGAACCTGGAAAAGCTGTTGCTGCTATTGATGCATAACATATTGCCATTATTGCTCTTTTTATATAAATATAAATATATATATAAGCAAAAAAATTGTTAAAGAAAATAAAAGTTATATAAAACAAAAAAAAATAGTTACATAAGTTTAAATCAATCTTTCCAACAGTCAAAGCAATAGGAAAAACAAGTATTTGGGGTGGGGGTAGAAGCAGGGTCTCATGTAGCCCAGTTCTATCCTTGAACTCCAGATCCCCCTGCCTCAGCTTCCAGGATGCTGAATTGTAATAGTGTACTTCTATGTCAGCTTTTGCATGCTTTGGAAGAAATATGTATACCAGACTTTTCTTTCTGTCATTTTTGTTTGTTTTGAGATAGGGTTTCTCTGTGTAGCTTTGGAGCCTGTCCTGGCACTCGCTCTATAGACCAGGCTGGTCTCAAACTCAGAGAAATCCGCCTGCCTCTGCCTCCTAAGTGCATCTTTCTGTCATTTTTATATTATTTATATGTGTGTGCACGTATACTCCACGGCCCAGAGGATAATGTTCAAGAGTTAGTTCTCTTCCACCAGAGATCTACTTCAGGTCTCAGGCTTGGCAGCTGCCTTTATCCTCTGGACAATACCACTTGGCCTCTCTACTATCATTTTTTAAAAATATTTATTTATTATGTATACAGTATTCTGTCTGCATGCATGCCTGCATGCCAGACAAGGGCATCAGATCTCATTATAGATGGTTGTGAGCCACCATGTGGGTGCTGGGATTTGAACCCCGGTCCTTTGGAAGAGCAGCAAGTGCTCTTAACCACTGAGCCATCTCTCCAGTCCCAATTATTTATTTGTATTTTATGTGCATTGGTGTTTTCCTGCATGTATGTTTGTGTGTTGGGTCCCCTGGAACAGGAGTTATAGACAACTGTGAGCTGCTATGGGGGTGCTGGGAATTGAACCCAGGTCCTCTGGAAGAGCAGTCAGTGCTCTTAACCTCTGAGCCATCTCTTCAGCCCTCTACTATCATTTTTAATAAAAACAACTTCATAGGCAATCTGACTCTATAGGGCATGGCATGGGAGGCCCAGAACCCTAGAAGGGCAAGGCACAGTCACAGAGTACGGGTAACAGACCTAATGGCCCAGTGGCTGCTAGAATATAAACTGGAGACCCACTGTGATTCAAACTTGACTCTTCCCCTACAGCAGCCCCACTGATGTTCTGGCAATGGAAATGACGGCCTCTCTCACTCCTAAAGGGTAATAACCATCTTAGCTACATGCAGTGTAAAGGAGCTTCAGGAGGGAGCATGGTCAAAGGAGGAGAAAATATTATTTCCTAATGTGGCTTTTCCTCACACACAAAGAAAGGGCAAGTGCTCTGAGAAGGACGGGAATGTGCCAGAAAGTGTTCTAAGGTAAACCAACATTTCATGGCTTTGCAAAGGGAACTTTTTTCTCTTTTCCACAGGGAGAGGTCCTCAAGTTAGACACCCCTAAATACAACCATGTCACCAGAGCTAACAGCGCAAACCCAGAGCTGGGAGATTGGTTCCTAGGCTTCCTAGGGTAGTTCTTCAGCACCGTGTAAGTTGCTTCCTTGAGTTTAAATATCTACATTGCTTCAGCAAAAATTCCCCAAAGAAGGAGACTATAAGAAGAGGGAGGGAGCACCAACAAGGGAGGCTCCTGCTCCTGCAGGCCTTCTAGCCAGCATCCCAAAAGCCTGTTTGCCTGGGCGATCCCCCAGGTGCTACAAGCTGCCTTGTGGCGGAAAGAAGAGCGAGCCAGGTGTCACACAGACCTAGCCCCGAGTTCTACTTACTTTTCTGTAGCTTTGGCAAGTCACCTCACCTCACTGAAGTCTAGCTGCTACAAATGGAAAACAGATAAGAATAGCACCCATGTCACATGGCTGTAATGATTCAATGAAATAGTATCCATGGCATGGAGCAGTTGGAAGCACCTGTCCCAGATTACAGAGGCAGGGTTGAAATCTGTGTGTGCGTGATGGAAAGGGTTTATCCCCTGAGACAGCCTGGCTTCTCCCCATGGACAGGACAGGGGGCCTCGCAGTATGGTGGGCAGAACAGCAATCTTAGGATAAGACAACTAAATTCTAGCTCTGCCCCTTGAGTCACCCTGTCACTGGGACAAAGGACTTGTTCAAACAGTATTTACTCTGAAAGAATGCTATGAGGGTAAGTTCTAAGCCTGACACATTACAGGCACCCAGCAATACCTAACAGCTCTCCTTACACCCACTGCTGGGGACTGAGCCCACAACTTTGTGCATACCGGCCAAATGCTCTACCATGGACTTCTGTCACCACCAACTACAAATATTGTTTCTTATTTCAGTAACTCCCAGGGTCTTCTCACTGTCTCAGCCAACAAGTTAAACTTTTCTTCAATAAATATTGTGCGAGTAGAGAAAATGCTTTTTAGACCTACATTCTCAAGCTCTAACAACCATGGCTAGGATCAGCTGTGGTGGCAAGTCCATGGTTTGGTTTAAGTTTGGCACCTTCCTGGATGCTGTGGGCTTGAGAGTCCTGGGAAAATGAATGAGCCCATAGCCTGGCTCAGCCTGGGAGGGGAAGGAGAAGCACAGCATTGCATTCAGATCCCTTATCACAATCTGCCAGCATTTTTAGTTTAGCTTTTGTACTTTCAGACAGTTTCACTATTTGCCCTGGCTGGCCTGGGACTCATGATGTAGATCAGGCTAGCCTCTTAGTTCTGCTTCCCCAGTGCTGTAATTACTGACAATAGCAAATTCTTGAATTTCACTTACTTCATGAATGAGCCAAGATGGGCACTCCTTACCCAACACCCCATGTCTCATCTCCACGACTTTACCTCTAGGCAATCTCAGAGACATGAAGAGTATCGACACACAGATGACTCCCGTATTTCTATTTACTTTAGCTTCTCCCCTGAACCCTCAAGTATCGAATGCCTACTTCATAGTTCACTCAGGTGTGCAATAGGCACCTCAATTCCTATGCCTAGCCCCTCTCTCAAACTTATCCAGCTCTCCTTCCCATCTTCATAGACAGCAATTCAAACTAACACTCCCGCCCTCTCTCTCTCTCTCTCTCACACACACACACACACACACACACACACACACACACACACACACACACACACACACACACACACACACACACGTCCCCAAGACAGGGTTTCTCTGTGTATCCTTGGCTGTCCTGAAACTCAGGCTGACCTCGAACTCTCAGAGATCTGCCTGCCTCTGCCTCTGCCTCTGCCTCTGCCTCCTGAGTTCTGGGATGAAAGGCCTGGCTTAAACTAAAACCTTAACTGCTTCTCTAGTGTTTCACCACTTCAGTTACAGGCCAAAACTCTTGACGTCACCTTTACCAGTCCGTTTCCTACCTTACACCCAATCTCTCAACAGCCTGCCGACCCCCACTTCCGAGCACACCCACACATCGGCTCCTTTCTCATCCTCTGCAGCTGCCGTTCCAGCACAAGCCCCAGAGGATTCCATCTGGATTACCAGTGTCTGTCAACCTGCCTGCTTTTAGCCTCACTTTCTGACCAGTTTCCATATAGCAGTCAGAATAATCTTCTTAACAAGGAAGGCAGAGGCAGGTGGATCTCTGTGAGTTCAAAGCCAGGCTGGTGGTTTACAGTGTGAGTTCTAGGTCAGTGAGAGCTACATAGTGAGACCTTGTCTCAAAAAAGTCAGAACAGGCCATCCCTCTGCTGAAAAGCTCTACCTATGTAGAAGCTGAAGTCCTTACACCAGCAACAAGGCCCTCTGTGGTCTCTAGACCCCTCTCCTTCCACTAACTCTCTTTTATCCTACCCACACTGACCTCCTCACTGCTCTTTAAATGTGCCAAGCTCATCCCAGCACCCAGCTACTGTATCACTGAAGTCTTCTGTCTCCACTTATCCAAGTCATTTGCTTCCACACTTCACATAAATGTATTTATCCAAATAATACTTTAATTTTTTTTTTTTTTTTGAGAGACAGGGCCTTGCTATATGCAAACCAGGCAGGCCTTGAACTTGGAATCCCCCTGCCACAGCTTCTCATGTGCTGGAATAACAAGGGCACGTGTGACTTCTGTTACAGTTCATAAGAGTGGCTTACCCAAATAGCACCCTATCTAAAATGCCAAAAAAAGGGCTGGGGTGTAGCAGCTCATTGTCTGTCACCTCCATTCCATCACAATGCATGTTCTTCACTTTGTACGTCAGTGACTAGAATAGAGGTACATGGAACAGAAGTCCCACGAGTGCACAAAGCTGAAGTACAGTGTGTGTGAGGGAATAATGGAAGACCATTTTATACTGCAGAAATGGAAACAAAGTATCTGCGTGCAGGGGCTCCACTTGTAATCTTAGTATCCGGCAGACAGAGACAGGAAGACCTTGCAAGCATTTAAGATCACCCTCCACTACACAGTGGAGGCCAGACCATGTCTCAAAAAGGAGACAGAGGGGAGGGAGGGAGCGATGGTTCAGCAGGTAAAGCACTTGCTGTACAAACCTGGTGACCTGAGTTCAACCCCCAGAACCCCCAGAAAAGTAGGAGAGAATTGGCTCCAAGAAGCTGTCCTTTGACCTCTAAACACGCATGTACTGTGTGGGGCATGCAGGCCAGCACTTGCACATCATAATACACTAAAATAATACATTTAAAAAAACCATTTGAGGGCTGGAGAGATGGCTCAGAGGTTAAGAGCACTGGCTGCTCTTCCAGAGGTCATGAGTTCAATTCCCAGCAACCACATGGTGGTTCACAACCATCTGTAATGAGATCTGGTGCCCTCTTCTGGCCTTCAGGCATATATGCAGGCAGAACACTGTATACAACATAAATAAAATAATAAATAAATAAATAAATCTTTAAAACACACACAAAAACAAGCAAACAAAAACTGGTTAAAGGTGACATTAATATCTTGTTATAGTTCATGGCTAACCTGTGGTACAAGCAGTTAGACACCGAGGAGGGGGAGGGGGAAGGGGAGGAGGAATAGGGGCTAGCAGAAAGCTTTGGCAGGACCTAGGAACTAAGTGAATGTGAGACAGAGACTAAAATAAAGGCATATGGCTTCTCTCTTAAGAGGGCATTATTGCTGTTATAAACAGAAGGGTGTGTGTTGTCAGAGAGAGTTCATAAAAGATTATGGGGGGGAGAAGTCATGGAGAGATGGTTCATAGGTTAAGAGTTAAGGCAACTCGCTGGGCATTGGTAGCACATGTCTTTAATCCCAGCACTCGGGAGGCAGAGACAGACAGATCTCTGTGAGTTCGAGGCCAGCCTGGTCTACTGAGCAAGTTCCAGGACAGCCTCCAAAACAATACAGAGAAACCCTGTCTCGAAAAAAAACAAAACAAAACAAAACAGAAAGAGTTAAGGCAACTCTAATAGAGGTCCCAGGTTCAATTCCCAATATCTACATAGCAGCTCACAACCATCTGTAATTACAGTTCAAGGCCATCTGACTCTCTCTATGACCTTTATTGGCACTAGACACAAACACGGTGCACAGACATACATGCAGGCAAAACATGCATGGACAATAAATAATAAAAACAAACAACAACCCCCAGCCCAGCGAGATCAGAGATTATGGTAGTGCGTTTAAGAGTGTTGGAGCTACCTGTTGTGAAGAAGCACTCCGGAGGTGGAGGCAGGAGGATTAGTTCAAGGTCAACCTGAACTACATAAGGAGTTTGAGCTCAGTCTGAGCTATGAGACTATGTCTCTAAAGAAAGTCAGTATCAATTAGGAACTGATTTGTCATCACTTTCTATTTTGAGGAGCTGGGCATCACCCATAGGGAGCACTGCCAAAGATCACAACAATCCCACTCTGCAAATGAAAGAACTGCACTTAGTTTAAACTTACATAGCCAGGCACAAGTTCCCAAGGATCTCAAACTAGGTTTAAAATACTCAGGCCCAAGTCTAAGAACCTGAGAGGCCCCAGGTCAGGGATATGGAGAGAATATACAAATCAGTAACTTTCATGCTACTTGGCTAATTTTTCTAATGGTATAACGGGCCCTTTTCCTTACCTACAAAAATGAAAATAATCTTTCACTGTGATGATGCCACTGAGGGAAAAGATTACACCAGAACCTTTCACCCTTAAAGCTTTCAATGCCTGACACAAAATTACCACTCAACAAATTTTTTAAAGGCTGGGTATGGTGGTTCACACCTGCAACCCCAGCATTCAGGAGGTGGAGGCAAGAGGATTGCTGAAAATTCAAAGCCAACTGGGGCTACAGTATGAAACTCAATCTTAAAAGATACAAAAACAGCTGGGTGTGGTAGAGCACATCTGTAATCCCAGCACTCAGGAGACAGAGGCAGGCAGATCTGTGAGTTTGAGGACAGCCTGGTCTACAGCGTTCCAGGATAGGAGGGGCTACATAGTAAAGAGATCCTGTTCTCTGGAACTCCTCAACCACCACCACTACCACCACAACAGAAAAACAACAAAACAAAACTCCACAGAAATATCCTACAAGTTAGGAAAACACCTACTTGCTGACCAAACTACAGCACAGAGTTTTGACTTCTTTGCATAGCATGTTACAAATCTACTTTCTTTCTGTACCACAAAAATCTGCTGTGTGAATCACTGTGTGTGCTCTAAACAGTAAAGAAGAAATTCCAGAAGAGAGGGGCTCTTCTCCACTGATGGGAACAGATAAGTACTTCCTAGAAGAATTTGATAAAATCTATCAAGAGTCTTAAAGTCTTTCTTTTATTTATTTTATTTAGTGTGAGTTGTTTTGCCTACATATGTTATATGCACCACATGCATGCTTGGTGTCCATGAAGGTTAAGAAAAAGTATCAGTTCCTATGGAACTAGAGTTATAGATGATTGTGAACCACCATGCAGGCTCTGGGAATCAAACCTAGGTCCTCTGCAAGAGTAACAAGTGTTCTTAGCCACTGAGCCATCTATCTCTCCAGCCTCCAAAGTCTTCACGTGCATGTGTGTGCGTGCGTGCGTGTTCCAGACAGGGTTTCTTTGTACAATAGTCCTGGCTGTCCCGGAACTTTGTAGACCAGGCTGGTCTTGAACTTAGAGATCCACCTGCCTCTGCCTCCTGAGTGCTGGGATTAAAAGCATGTGCCACCACTGCCAAGGAGCCCTAAAGTCTTAGTATGTTTTTTTGTTTGTTGGCTTCTTTCTTTTGTGACAGAGTCTTTCTCTATGTAGCCTTGCTGTCCTGGAACTCTCTATGTAACCAAGCCAGCCTCCAACTCACTGAGATCCACCAGGCTTCTTCCTCCTCCCCCAAGACAGAGTCACAGTCTGCAGCCCCCAAATGCCTGGAACTCACTATGTATTCTACCATGGCCCTGAACTTGTGGTAATCCACTTTCCTCTGCCTCCTGAGCACTAAGATTACAGGTGTGAGCTATCACACCTGGTTCCCTTAACTCAGCAATCTTCTTTTAGGATTTATTTTTGTTTTTTTACAATTCTGTTTAAATGTATGCATAGGCCACAGAGACCAGAGGTGTTAGACTTCACTGCAGCCAGAGTTACAGGTCATTGAAATTGACACCTGACATGGTGCTGGAAACTGAACTTAGGTCCTTTGGAAGACCAAGACAAACTCCTATGCCATGAGTCATCTCTTCAGACCCCCCACTTTGGAAAAGATAATTTGTTTTTATCTTATGTGCATAGGTTTTTTGCCTGCATGTATGCATGTACACCACATGCATGTAGTGCCCTTGGATGTCTAAAGAGGGTGTTAGATTCCCCTGTAACTGGAATTACAGGTGGTTGTGAGCCATCACTGGGTACTGGCAACTGAACCCAGGTTCTCTGTAGGAGCAGCCAGTACTCTTACCTACTGAGCCCTCTCTCCAGCCTCAACTCAGTAAGCTTAACCTAGGAATATATCCAAAGAAAAGTAAATCGGTATAGCCAGGGTTGAAGTAGGAAGTATTAAGTGTCCAATAATATTAAAATAAATTAATAATTACAGCTAAGCATATTGGCACACTTGGAACGAGGATCAAGCATTTAAGGTCATCCTGGATTATACAGCAAGTTTGAGATCAGTCTGAGCTACAAGAGAACCTGTCTCAAAAGTAACTCCACTCACTCACTCACTCACTCACTCACTCACTCTTCATAGTCACTGAGTGAAACATTACATTATGTGGCTTTTTTGTTTTGTTTTGTTTGTTTTGTTTTTTTGAGACAGGGTTTCTCTGTGTAGCCCTGTCTGTTTGAAACTCACTTGGACCTTGAACTTAGAGAGCTGCCCAATAAATATGTAGCTTTTTAACATCAAGTGTTTTAAGAACACTTAAGGATAATTAAAAATAAGAAAAATAAAAAGAACATGGAGAATAAACTACGCCTACAGTGATCATAATCTTATATGTATATACATCTAGTTATATTGCTAGCTAGGAAAAGAATTAGAGTATGTCAAAATTGCCAACGCAAGTCTCTCTGGGAAGATTATGAGAGCTTGCTTTTTTCACTTTTCACTATTTCTAAAATGCTTACACAAAGCATTTGTATTTTAGTATCTGCAAAAATGTGACAAATAAAAGCAAGCCAGCTCTTACCTTCTTTCTTTTCCTGGAAGAATTCTTTGTGGGGTCAGGCTTCTCAATTCCTTCTTCCTTTGCCTCTTCTTTTTCTTCCTCCTCCTCCTCGGGGATCAGAGAATACTTGGTTCCACCTGGCTGCATGAAACAGTCTTTTGCAAAGTGGCCTGTGGAAAAGAAACAACAGCTAGAGAGGGAAGGTGCTGCCCTCCTCCTCGGGTGGAGGCTTTTCCCCAGAGGCTTCTGACAGGGCCCACGGCTTCAAAGATATTACTGAGTTCATCTAGAGTGGTGTTTCTGCTACCTCAAGGTGGCAATGCTCACTCGGCCTGAGCCAGGTGAACAGCTGGTGTTAGAGCTGTGGGAGACACTGGTGCTGCTTTGGAAACAGCAGAAGATACGAGTAAGCTGGCTTGTGCTGCCCTCCCTTAGCAATGGGGCTCATTAATTTTTAAAGGTCTATTTTGGAACTTACTTCTGACAATGAAAGGCTGCTCCAGAGAGCAGGATGCTTAACAGAGGGAACTGAATTGTAGGCCAAGCCCTAAAGGTAGACGGCTGGCAGGAAGTGAGCACTCAATCCAAGCCAATACACAGACAGGCACAAATACCCAGGGTACCTGAGAGTTCAGACTGTCAGGTCTGGCAAGGACCTTAGAGATCGTGAAATCCAACACCCCACATTTGCATCAGATACGAAGGCCTAGAGTTAAGTAGCTCAAAGTCACACAACAGCAAAGCAAACACTTAGCTCAGGTTGGATGTCTTCCCACCTTGTGCTACTTTTGATGAACCAAAGACAACTATTGTCAATCTGACCTTTGATGGCTGGTCAAATTCTTCTTGTCATTCTTCTCTGCTCTATGGAGCATCGGGTAGATACTGGTAAAGGGGCTCCACACTGAGCCTGTGGTGGTCCCTTTTATTGTTTTTGAAGATGAGTTGGGTTTTTGTTTTGTTTTTTAACTATATGTATACATGCAAATCTGTATGTGGGTATGTACACCAGTGCAGCTAGCTGCTCAAGGAGACCAGAAGAGGGCATCTGATCCCCTGAAGCTAGAGCTACGGAAGTTTCTAGGACACTTCATCTCAACAGTAGGAAAGAACTTCATGGAGTAACCACAGAGCTGTGTGTAAACATGTTTGTAGACGTTAGAAGGGGCCCGGAAAGGGGACAGAGCACAATTTTCCAATTATCTGGAAATAATCCAAATACCAAATATCCAAATACTGCCACAATCTCCTCAGGGGCTATTGTTTCTCTCACTGTTACACTCTCCTTCTCCCTCTACATTACTAAAAAAAAATAGGGGCTTAAAACCCCACCAATTCAGGGCTGGAGAGATGGCACAGCAGTTAAGAGCATTGGCTGTAGTTCCAGAGGACCTAGGGTCCAATTCTCAGCACCAATATGGCAGCTCACAACTGTCTGTAATTTCAGTTAAAGCATCTGACACCCTCACACAGACATACGTACAGGCAAAACACTAATACACATAAAATAAAATAAAATAAAATAAAGTAAAACAACACAACACAAATTCAACCAGGACACAAAGTCTGCTACCAGTCATTGCAGAAAAAAATGAACAAAGCGTGATGGATGGAAAGCTAGGGAGGAGAGGTGACAAATTGAGGTCACTCTGAAAATAAGATAGCAATCTCCCTCATTATAGATCTAATAAGGGAAGTCAGGCTGAAAAGCTTTTAATATTTAAGTAAGACTAGAAGAAACCAGAGGAAATAAAGCCAAAAGGAAGTGACAGTCCTCTATCTTTATTACAAAAAAGGACACTGTATTCAGAATTCTGAACTTAAAGAGATAAAGATGAAGAAGAAAGGATCTAATTTGGATCCTTAGGGAATGTATTTTCAAGTCACTTAATTTCTACAGAAGAGTGCTTGTGCTTGGGGACAGTGTGGCAGAAGACGGATGGTATGAATGAATGCAGGTAGCAGTCACTGAAAAACGCACCGAGCTAAACTGACATGGCCTCCTTCAGCCAGTAGACAGTGCACAGGGGAGGAGACAGAAATGGCAGACTTCTCATACCTTTGCAGCCACACTTCTTGCAGGTAGTGTTCAGGACAGCCTCAAGGGTGATCTTCTGCCCAGTGTAATCCTGGAAGGAGCGCCTCCGCCTCTCTTCTTGCCTGTAATGAAAGAGATCCTGACCACTGGAGCTTCTCAGAGAAGTGGTCAGATATATTACAACATAATGCTGCTTGTTGGTTTTCTGTTTTGCTTTTGGCAAGGAAGAGAGGGAGAAAAGAAAAGCATTGGGCAGAAAGAGACAGTGAAATAGCTCCTTCTTTTTTTTGTTTTTTTCCATGTTTACAATAAGCTTTATTTTTGGAGACAGGGTTTCTCTGTATAGCCTGGCTCTCCTGGAACTCACTCTGTAGACCAGGCTGACCTCATGGAGATCCACCTGCCTCTGACTGGGATTAAAGGTGTTCGCCACCACTGCCTGGCCCAGAATGGGGCTTTGAATGAACAATTATGAATGATATTAGGTCTCCTCTCAATAATATACAGAAAAAATATTTGAAAGTTTAATTGGCAGGTGGTGGTGCAGCTTTACAGGCTTTCTAAAAATCAAGTCCAAGTTCCTTATAAGACCTTGGTGTTGGGGCTTTCAGTTTGTCTCAAACATACTTCTCCAGTTTCCTCTTTATTTTACTTAGGCCCTGGCCAACAAGTCAGTTCTCCTTTTCCCAGTGGTTCAGTGCCTTTCCGTAGGCAGATGCCACTTTGAAATGCCCTGCCCTCCCTTACTCTACCTCAACAATGCATTACCCAAACACCGCAAGGTTCTTTTCTTCAAGTCTTCTTCTCTAAGTCCCTAGGCCATAAGAGATTTTTCTATTCCTGTTACACTCTTTTCTTTTCTTTCTTTTTTTTTTTTTTTTTTTTTTTGGTTTTTTAGACCGGGTTTCTCTGTGTCTTTGGAGGCTGTCCTGGAACTAGGTCTTGTAGACCAGGCTGGTCTCAAACTCACAGAGATCTGCCTGCCTCCGCCTCCCGAGTGCTGGGATTAAAGGCGTGCGCCACCACCGCCCAGCTCCTGTTACACTCTTAATGAGCATAATAAGCTCCTGTATAAAAGACTCACATGGAAGCCACTTAGAGCAAGTATGAGCCCACTTAGTTTTCAGTCTGCACTTTCCCATGTAACCAGTACCAGGATGGATAACAACACAACCAACCTCTCTTAAAACAGACATGTCAGCCAGGCAGTGGTGGCGCACGCCTTTAATCCCAGCACTCGGGAGGCAGAGGCAGGTAGGATGTTGGTGAGTTTGAGGCCAGAATGGTCTACAGAGTGAGTTCCAGGACAGCCAGGGCTACACAGAGAAACCCTGTATCCAAAAACAACAAAAACCAATCATCTCATGCTTACTGCTAGTCATCAAGCTTACTCCCAGAGTAACTGCTATTTTTTTCTTCTAACAACACAAAACCACTTTTCTCTTTACAGTAGCTGGCAGTGATGGTACACATCTATAATCCTAGGACTGGGGAGCCTGAGGAGTTTCAAGAGTTCAAGACTAGCCTGAGCAATTTAGCAAAGCTATGTCTCAAAATAAAAGTAGTAGAGTACCTGAGATGTTAACACACTTTTAAGAACAAATGTCTAGCATACAAAAAGCCCTGGTTTCAAAGATATACCCCAACACACGATATTTCCTGTATAGTTCTATTGTCCGTGAAACATATCCACATTGTTGTCTATAGTTATGAATCATTTATTCTCATTGGTGTATGGTATTATTGTGCTGTTGACAAAGACAGTCTTGACTTTACAGAGATCCACCTGCCTCTGCTGGAACTGAAGGCATGTGGCTGCGTGATTAATGAATTAAGATATTAAACTCATGGGGTTGAAGCACTTTTGTGGGTTAAGAGCACTTGTTGCTCTTCCGAAGGGTTGGGGTTTAATTCCCAGCACCAAAATAGTGGCTTATAATCATCTGTACTCTAATTCCAGGGGAACCAACACCCTCTCCTGAACTCTGAGGGCACCAGACACAAGTGGTATGCAAACATACATGCAAGTAAAATACCTATACAGATTTTTAAAAAAAGATATTAAATTCCACTTACTTATTTCTACTGTTTGGGATACTGAAGGCTGAACCTAGGGCTTCATCCACACTAGGCAAGCACTGGATTGTAAGCTTCATCCCCAGCCTCTGTTTACTTTTTGTTTTGAAATAGGAGTCTTGCTAAGCTGCCTGGACTAGCTAGGGCTACGAGTCTGCACCATCAGACCCAGTGCTTAAATTTTACTTAATTTTCATGAATTTACATTTGAATAACCCCATGTTATTTGTGGCTACCTAGGTGGACAGTACAGATAAGCATATAATTTAAGTTCTGAAAATGTTTGCACAAATGTCTGGCCTTTGCCCTAGAAGAATCTAAATGCATAAAGAGTCAACTATCTGGTGTGGGTTATAGAAATGGGCCCCTTCAAAACATAATAAAGTCTGAATAACAAAAACCAAGACAGGCACTGGGAACATAGAGCAAGTTTTCAGGTGTCCTGATTTGAAGAGCAGAGTTCTAAGAGGCCCTGAGCCACAGCTTAAACACGTCCTCGTTAAAATCAATCTCAACACTCTAGGGTTCTAACACACCACATGGCCAGCCAGACCTCCCACACAAGGGTCTCACCTTCAGATCCCTCTCTGCCCTCACTGCTATGTGTAGGTCAGGCTTCATCACAGGTCACATAGAGCGGTGGTTCTCAACCTGTGGGTCACAGCCCCTGTGAAAGGTTGTCTGTCTTTTTTTCATCCAATTCACTCAATTCAATTATTAAGTGGTATGTGCCAGTGTTAGTACTGACAGGAGCAATGAGCCAAGGGCATATGCCTAGGATGTTCTAGGCCTGAGGTTCAATGTCCAGAACTATCATAAAATGCTGGTCACAGTAAGGAAAAGATATCAATGAGGGCCTGAAGAGACAGATTTGACTGGTCACCTCTCCCACTCACAGGACACCCTGATATGCTGTTGCTCTCCTGCCTGTGCCTTTCCTAAGTCATTTCACTTCCCAAAGCACCATTCCTTCTGCTTCTTGAAAATGCCATATCCATTTCTTTTTTGTTTGTTTTTTTGAGAAAGGGTTTCTCTGTGTATCTTTGGCTGTCCTGGAACATGCTCTGGAGACCAGGCTGACCTCAACCTCACAGAGATCCGCCTGCCTCTGCCTCTTGAGTGCTGGGATTAAAGATGTGAGCCATCATGCCCGGCCCATATCCATTCCTAAGACCTAGGTCAAATGTCACCTTCTCGCTGAACATCAAGACCTGAAATAAACTCCTCCTCCTCAAGCTACCAAATGAATGCTCTGATGAAAATAACACTAGCTATGAGATGTAGTGCCAGCCTTTAATCCCAGCACTTGGGAGGCTGAGGCAGGTGGAATTCTGAGTTCCAGGCCAGCCTGGGCTACATAGAGAAACTCTGTTTCGAAAGAACAACAACAAAAATTAAAAACCTCCACTAGACATTGGGCACTACAGGAGGCAAGGAGGGTAAGGCAGGCACCTGTGCTCATGGGCCACACACATTCTTCCAACAGAAAAAGTGTGTCAGTCTCAGTACTGGGAAAAGCAAAGAGGCACTTAAAAATGACTACAAGTAGCTATCTATATTGTTTATGACTAACTTGCCGTTAGAATGGCTACCTGCTAATAAGAGTTTTCTTAAATGATTCTGTGATTTTTTTATTTCATTACATCTACTATGTGCGCACAGTGCATGTGAAGAGGAAGAGAGCAGTTGCAGGAGGCAGTTCTTTCCTCTAGGTGGGTCTCAGTCATCCTTTACCCACTGGGCCATCTCCATGGTTCTCTTGCTGCTATTTCTGAGATATGTCTCATTTCTGTTTTATAGAAAAAAAAAAGTTGAGTTTATTGACATTAAGAATCTGCATGCGGGCTGGAGAGATGGCTCAGAGGTTAAGAGCACTCACTGCTCTTCCAGAGGACCTGAGTTCAATTCCCAGCACCCACATGGAAGCTCACAGCTGTCTGTAACTCCAGGTCCAGCAGATCTGGCATCCTCACACAGACATATATGCAGGCAAAACATCAATGCACATAAAATAAAAATAAATTATTAAAAAAAAAAAGAGAAGAATCTGCATGCAACAGGCCAGGCATTGGTGGCACACGCCTTTTATCCTAGCACTCGGGAGGCAGAGGCAGGCGGATCTCTGTGAGTTCAAGGCCTGCCTGGTCTACAGAGTGAGATCCAGGATAGTCAGAGATGTTACACAGAGAAACCCTGTCTTGAAAACCCAAAAAGAAAACACACACACACACACACACACACACACACACACACACACACACACACACACACACAAAATCTGCAACAGATCTGCCTGATGCCACTTGACTCTGGTGGATGGAAGCCACCCACAGGTCAGCCTGGGTCCTTGTGGCACTGGGCAGGAGGGCAGCATTATGATAAATGTGTGGTGGAGAAAAGGGAAAGAGAAGCAGACTGGTTCATGTGCTGTGAAAGAGGTATAATGGACGAAGGGAAGGCGGGAAGAACACGATGTTATGGGGTGGCCCGCTTAGTGGGGTGACCCCAGCAGACCAGGTCTGACCAGCTCCACTGCCATCCAGGCCTACATCCAGGGCTTTGGGTTGGCTCACCTCAACATCTACCCCATGTATGACCTACTGGAGCATGTGAAGTCTAGTCCTTTGGAACAATACCCACAGGATCTCCATGACTTGGGGTGGCTGAGGGATATCCAACAGGGATATTTCAGTTAGGGTACAGTAATGAAATCAGAAACCAGAAACCACAGAGGCCTGAACCAGACAAATGACTCATTGTGTATGTAAAGCTGAGTGGACAAAAGGGTGCACTGCTTGACATACCATGGCTCCCAGTGCCACTAAGAGGAATGAAGAGGCGTTGGAGAAGTGGGAAAGATGGAAGAGCAAAGTGGGGTTTTTTGTTTACTTTGGTTTTAATTTTCTAAATTTCTTTTGGGAGAGGGGATGCTGCAAGGATGAAAAGCAATATGGAGGAACTGGGAAATGAAGAATTGGGGTACATGATGTGAAATTCCCAAAGAATCAATAAAGAAATTATGTTTTAAAAAAAAAATCTGCCCAGCCGGGCGTTGGTGGCGCACGCCTTTAATCCCAGCACTCGGGAGGCAGAGGCAGGCGGATCTCTGTGAGTTTGAGACCAGCCTGGTCTACAAGAGCTAGTTTCAGGACAGCCTCCAAAGCCACAGAGAAACCCTGTCTCAAAAAACAAACAAACAAACAAACAAAAATCTGCCCAAGACCATGTCTGGAGAAGAACTCAGGGTCTGCATTTGAAGTCCTTCCATGCTGCTTTCTTGGATGTACCCACAGTTTATCACAAGTTCAGAAATAGCATCAACACAGACACATCCTTCAAACAAAAAGCCTTTCCCTTCCTATCCTTTTTTCTTTTCTTTTACTTGTTTTATAGTTTAACACAGTAAGGGTGGCTTTGAAATATTCACTTTTTTTTTTTTTTTTTTTTTTTTTTTTTTTTTTTAATGTGCATTGGTGTGAGGGTGTTGGATCCCTTGGAACTGGTGTTACAGACAGTTGTGAGCTGCCACTTGGTTGCTGGGAAATGAACCCATGGAAGAGCAGCCAGTGCTCTTAACTGCTGAGTCATCTCTCTCCAGCCCCAAGAAATTCACAGATTTTTAACTAGTCTGCAAAGCACAGGATTCTTTGGGGAAAAGGTAGTTTTATTACACTGCAATTGGTAAATGCCAGACTAGCATTTCTAAGCTGAGTTATAGGAGATCACCACTATAACTGACAAGTGTTTTTGCAAATAAGCAGACCTACAAATACATCAATATTTAGAGATAAACTACAGAAATATGAAAGGCTTAGTAACATGGAGTGGCTAGAGACACTGTAGTGAGTAAGGTATGTGCTTTTACATTGGGTCCTATATACCAAAGGATCTGGCCCATAAAGTTTGCTACATAACCACAAGTTACTCAACTCCAGCTACAAACTAGAAATAAGAAGGGAAATATAAGACCATGCTTAACTCACAGGGACTGATGTACACTACCTGCCTTGTGTCTGCTACCCAGTATCATCTCAATAAATACTACCTCTCTTCTTGTCAGATAAAAATGCCTTTGTAGCCAAAACAAATTTTCTCAGAGTTATAAAGAGCTTCAAATTTTTTTTCTGCAAAAAAAGATCTCATTCAAATTATATTCATTACTCTTTGTAGGTATGTTCCCAAGCCAGGATCTCAATATGTAGCCCTGAATGATCTCAAGCTTACTATGTAGCTCAGGCTAGCCATCAACGTCATATCCTCTTGTCTTAGTCTCCCAAAGACTGGGATTATAAAAATGTGCCACCTCATCTGGTTTATTTACTAATCAGTGATGTCACTGCCAGAGAGAACGAATATGATGTTTAACATCAAAATCAATGAATAGCACGGTTAACCTGAAGATAAATGTGTGATTTAGTTAACTTACTTGAAACACTGGAAATAGTTATTAAGCCCCATCAAGGGATCGTGAGTGTGAGTGTGTGTGTGTGTGTGTGTGTGTGTGTGTGTGTGTGTGTGTGTGTGTGTGTGTGTGTGTGGGGTCTCTCCTCCACCTTTACATGGGTTTGAGGGACTGAACTCAGATCGGCAGGTTTACACAGCAAGTACTTTTACCCAGTGAGCCATTACAACCACCCCCCACCACCAAACAAGGGGTCTCAAAGATTAAGCAACTTTGAGACAGAAATTCAATAAAGAGGCAGGAAAGGTGGTACAACCTTCAATCCCAGCATGAGGGGCATAGGCAGGAGGATCCCTGTGAGTTAGCAGTCTACCCTGGTATACATAGTGAGTTCCAGGAAAGTCAGGGCTTATGTTCAGAGACCCTGTCTCAACAACACCAAGAAATCAATTAAGGGAACAGGGTAATGGCAGTTTCCCTGGGATTGAAGCATTACCTCCTGGGTAGGGCAGGAGGCTCATGAGACTTGGAGATAATGTTCTACTGTTCCGATGTCTGGGAAAGCTGAAATGTGCCAGATCCAGCTTTACAGAGACAACAAACAAGCTGCTGAAGTGGAGGCGCTGCCCAGCAGGCAGTGTCCTGTAAGTGATGCAGAGAGCTCCGGGGTTGCATTTCAGTTGAGTTGTCACCGGTGTTGGGGTGTGCTTTTAAGCAATGTGACTGCTTTTAAGCTATCCCTATCCCTATAGGGGAGCCCTTACCAACCTCCTGTTTGTGACCCCAGAAAAACTCACTGGTTCAGTCAGACTCAGTGCAGTCATTACTTTGGTCTGCTATGGACTCCCTTCCTAGGTGGCATTACACTGGTGTGTGCCATCTCCTCAGAAAAGTCTCTCACGCAGAAGGCTTACCAGGTAAAAGTACTTTAGCCATGCAAGGTGACACACACCTTTTAACCCAGCACTTGGCAGGCAGAGGTAGGTAGATCTAAGTTCAAGATCAGCCTGGTCTACATAACAAGTAGCAGGCTAGCCAGGGGTACATAAAGACCCTGTCTCAAAAAACAAACACCTCCCTCTCAAACAAAACAAAACAAAAGCACTTGCCATAAAAGTCTGAGGCTCTGAGTTCTACTCCCAAGGCCTGAATGATAGAGGGAGAGAGCTGCTCTCGCTCCCACAAGTTGTCTTCTGACCTCCCCACACGGCCATCAAATAAATCAATGTAATTTTTTCTTTTACAAAAAGAAATTCAATAAGGGTTTGGGTCACGACAGCAAGTTTCCTGCATCTCCAGACATCACTTAGATCAAGAGAAAACCTTTCATGCTGAAGTGAAAACTCAGAAGAGCCAGTGGAAGGTGCTGTGTTCAAAGACAGGAGTGTAACACTTGGCATCTCTGCCCTTCATCAGAGCCAGTGCAGACATCGCCCAGGAGAGGCAGGCGCCCCCACTTCACGAGTGCTTGCTGCTACCGACTGCATGGAGAAGCAGAGAGAGAAGGGAAAGAAAAACTACTGACAAGACACTCCAGCACCAGATTTGTGTGCGAGCATTTCATCCTCCAGCTCCACCAAGCAGGCTGTGTGCGGCATGAACGCTGAGAATTTCAGGCTATACAGTGAGAACCCACTTCAAAACCTGGTTTACACAGTGCACTTTACACCTATAAAAACCAAAGGTCACCAATGCTGCAGTACTCATTCATACCACAGCCTACAAACAGTAGCAGTCCCAACCTATTCTAAGTTCCTGCAATCTGTACTTGTGGGATTTCAGCTCTTCCGGACCCTTTACCTACTCAATGATAACGTTGTTGGGATCGAGGTCTTTCCCAGTTCCTTGGTTGACAACTTTCATGGAGAGGGACACTTTTATTCTATCATTTTTCATCTGAAAAAGACAAAAGAAGAGTCACCAAAACCCTGTGTGTGTGTGTGTGTGTGTGTGTGTGTGTGTGTGTGTGTGTGTGTGTGTGTGTGTGTATAGGGGGTGTTCATTTGGGTACATGTGTGCAGAGAGGCCAAAGATCAACATGAGGGTCATCCCTCTGGAACCTCTACCTTGTTTTGGTTTGTTTGTTTGTTTGTTTTGAGAACTGGAGCTCACCCATTCAGCCAGGATGGCTGACCAGCCAGTCTCCAGGATCCTCCTGTCTGTACCTCCTCAGCACTGGGATCATAGCAGTGCACCACACCCAGCTTTCCACTTAGGTGCTAGTAGTGTAACTGAACTCAGGTCTTCATGTTTGCATGGCAAGCAGTTGCCAACCAAGTTATGTTCCCAAGCCTCCAAACCCCTCAAGAACCCGACTACTGATTTGTACTACCTCAGAGTCAAGCTTGTAATCTTCATAACGAACATAAAATGGACTAAGCACTAAGTTAACAACACTGGAAGTTCAAAGAAGTAGAAAGGGCCAACTTAACGGCGGATGAGATATAGGAAATGACCTTTATCCATTCCTAACTTGGAGGCCAAACAGAGGCCAGCAGCCAGTGAAATGGCCTAATGACATGAGTTCAATTTCCAGGATTGACATGGGGTGGGGGAAGCGGGAGCTCCAGCAAGCTGTCCTCTGATCTGATCTCCACACATACTATAGCCTGCATGTGGGGATAGGTGCACAGAGAGCAGACACACACACCTACCTCAGCCTCCCAAATGCTAAAATAACGGTATGCCACCCAAACTAAGCTGTGCAGCCTTATAGCTACAAAACCTATCCCACTAAAAGCACTAGTTTTTCAGCTTTTAATAGTGTCATGGCTTTCTGCTTGCCATTCTCTGGTAGAACACAGCGGGTATGCATTTCCATACCTGTGTTGCCCACTCCATTAGATGGTGCCAAACCCTAGTGAAAATGACTGTAAATCGTTGTGTCCTTTCCATTCTGGCCCAAGCTGAAATGTACCTTACAAGTATTCTTTGAAGCTATGGTAAAGATGAAATCTCCTTTGGTTCTTTTCTTCCTGAACCTCAGGAGGAGAGTTTTATGAACACACACTCCTACCATCCTTCTATACTTTATGTTAATTCTCCTAAATCTGTAGGATAGACCACTAGAAGATTCCAACTCAAGATAGAAGACCGGGGCAAGGTTTAAAAATAAGAATGTCAGCCATCATGAACATTTACAGGGCAAGGTTTAAAAATAAGAATGTCAGCCATTATGAACATTTACACACTCACCATCAAAGAATCCCAATAAAAACTCAGCTTTTTACAATCCTTTCAAACCACATGAAGTTACAGGAAACTTTACCTCTCGGCCAATAAGCTTCACCCACACTTTGTCTCCAACATCTACTATCTCAGAAGGCTTGTCCACACGGCAGGATGACATGTGAGTTCGATGGACCAATCCTGGGCACAAGAAGAAATCAAAATTTATATTTTGACTACTTGGGCAGGAAAAAGAGCTAGGGAATACAGGGAAAATTTTTAATTTTCAATGAAAATATTACATAGACTAAAACTACAAACTAAAACAATTTAAGACCATTTTTTAACCTAATCAACCAACCAACATTGCTTAAATTACCTTACTTTATAGTATGGGTGTTTTGCCTACATATCTATCTGTACACCATGTGTGTGCCTAGTGCCCCAAGAAGGTGCTGGATATTCTAGGACTGAAGTTACAGACAGCTGTGTGCTGCCATTTTGTTTTGTTTTGTTGGTTGGTTGGTTTGTTTTTCAAGACAGGGTTTCTCTGTGTAGCTTTGGAGCCTATCCTGGCACTCACTCTGGAGACCAGGCTGGTCTCGAACTCACAGAGATCCACCTGCCTCTGCCTCCCGAGTGCTGGGATTAAAGGCGTGCACCACCAACGCCCGGCTGTGTGCTGCCATTTTGATGCTAAGAATCAAACACTGGTCCTCTGGAAGAGCAGCCAGTGTTCTAACCCCTGAGCTCTCTCTCTAACCCCAATAACTGCTGCTTCAATAGCTGCTGGCTGGGGTGGAGCTCAGTAGCAGAGCACATGCTGGAGCCAGGCTGGGGACACAATTCCTAGCATCAGAAGACAGAAGAAAGTAAAAAGCAAATGAAACACCATCCAGTGCTATAATATGCAATAAAACAAAAGCAACCACATAAATACAGTGCTGAATTTTGTTTTCTCCCAGTACTTGGGAGGCAGAGGCAGGAGGATCTCTGCAAGTTCGAGGCCAGCCTAGTCTATACAACTACACAGAAAAACCCTGTAAACAAACGGTCTCAGCTGGGTGGTGGTGGCAGCACAGGCCTTTGATTCCAGCATTCGGGAGGCAGAGGCAGAGGCAGAGGCAGAACTCACAGAACTCAGCCAGTTCAAGGCTAGTTTGGTCTACAGAGTTACAAGACAGCCAGGGCTGTTACATGGAGAAAGCCTGTTTTGAAAAACCAAATAAATAAACAATAGATCTTAAAAATTTTTAAGTGGTATATATAGCCAAGACTGGCCTTCTGACTCAACTACAGTACCACATACCCTGGCAAACCACTTTTTTAAAACTATTTATCATGTATATGGTGTTCTGCCTACATGTACACCTGCTTGCCAGAAGAGGGCACCAGATCTCATTATAGATGGTTGTGAGCCACCACGTGGCTTCTGGGAATTGAACTCAGGACCTCTGGAAGAGCAGTCAATGCTCTTATCCTCTGAGCCATCTTTCCAGCCTCCAAAGTACTATTTTAAATAGACTAAATTGACAACAATGCTTAGAAAACAATAACAAATATTGGTGAAAACAGAAAAATAAGAAACATCATTAAAGTAAGAATTAACTTTTAGAAGTTACTTAATAAATAATAACTACCAAAAAATGATAAGCCTGGGAGGGGAGTAGCACAAGAGTAGGAGTAGCACAGGGGCAGGAGCAGCACAGGAGCAGGAGTAGCACAGGAGCAGGAGTAGCAAAGTACACTTGCCTAACATATGTAAGGTCCTGAGTTTCATCTGAGCACCACAAAAGTACATTTAAACTATGTAATTAAAATAATTTTAACTTTGTCTGGGTATAGAGGCACACATCACTAATTTCAGCTCTTGAGCAGCAGAGAAGCAAGTGGATCTCCATGGGTTCAAGGCCGGCCTGATCTACATAGTGAGTTCCAGGACAGCCAGGGCTAGAGAGACTTGTCTCAGAACACAAAGCACAACAACAACATTTTTAAAATTATTCTTAAATTGTGTGTGGACATGTGAGTACAGGTGCCCACAGAGACCAGGGTGTCAGATCTCTCGGAGCTGGATTTACAGGTGGTGGAGAAACACCTGATGTTCTAGCAATTGAACTTGGATCCTCTGGGAAAAACAGTCCATGCTCTTGACCATTAAGCCATCTCTCCAGTCCCCTAAAATAATGTAAAAATATCCCTTTCCTGGCGGCTGAAGGTGGACTTCTTCAGAGAGCAACCTTCTTTCTATATTCCAAGGTGATCCCCAGCTGTGGGCACAAGGCAGAGTCTAGTCAAGCACAGTCCTGTATCTTCTTGACCATAGAAATTGAGTGGTTCAGAAACATTTCAACCTACTACAAAAAGCTGTCAATACCCATCTTGACCAGCAGGTGGCAGGAGTCTGTCAGAGGAAAGTAAAAAAAAAAATTGCTAATGGACAGAGCCTAGGAGTATAAATTGAGCTAAGTCAGGTCTGGTGGCACTCACATGTAATCCAAACACCTAGGAGAGAGGCCAGAGCTTGAGGCCATCCTGGGCTATGTAGAGATAACCTTTCTTTAAAAGCAGAACAAAACACAAACACCTAATACATCTGATACTAACCAAGGATGAAACTACAATTCCCCAGCAATGTTAGCCAAAAACATGTGTCTGGCCCTTTGCACCAGGAGTTCTGGCTAACAGTCTCACTACAACCACTTCTAGGAAACTGACCTAAGAAAATAATCAATTTGGATTGTGCTGTTCATCTTTGGCCATGAAGCAGACTCAACTACTTGCCTGAGCCCGGAATATTTGGGGCTGTATACATGCTGCCATGCCGCCACAATATATCCAGACAGGGGAATTTAAAAGCAACCTAACACCTAACATAAGCACAGAAATTATGTCAACTGTGGGCAGGCACTAGCCAAACATGCCAGTAATTCATTTCATAGTAAAAATTGGTCTAGTACTATACACACCTAGCATTTTCCATGGTAAGAACAGTACAATACAAAATTATATTGTGTATTGCAAATGCTAAATTGCTAAGGAATTGGCCGGGCGGTGGTGGCACACACCTTTAATCCCAGCACTTGAGAGGCAGAGGCTGGCAGATCTCAGTGAGTTCAAGGTCAGCCTGGTCTAAAAGTGAGTCCCAGGACAGCCAGGACTGTTACACAGAGAAACCCTGCCTCAAAAAAAAAAAAAAAAAAAAAAAAGTTTAGAAATTACCCAAAATAGTAACAATGGGTATGGTATCTCTGCTGGCTAGTTTTATGTCAACTTAACAGCAGATAGGATCACTTTGGAAGAGAGAATCTCAACCGAAAAAATGTCCACCAGACTGACCTATGGATCCAGGCAGGTGGTCCTTGCTACAAGAAAGCAGGCTGAGCAAGCCACAAGGAGCAAGCCAGTAAGCAGCATGCCTCCACAGCTTCAGTTTCAGTCTTGGCCTTCAGGTTTCTGCCTTGACTTCCTTCTGTAACGGAATGTGACCTGAGAGTTGTAAACTGAAATAAATCTTTTCCTGGCAGGTTGGTCATGGTGCACGCCTTTAATTCTAGCATTTGAGAGGCAGAGAGCAGTGGATCTTGGAGTTTAGAGGCTAGCCTGGTCTGCAGAGAAAGTTCCAGACAAAGCTACACAGAGAAACCCTGTCACGAAAAACCAAAACCAATGTTTTAGTTAGGGTTTCTATTGCTGTGAAGAGACACCATGACCACAGCAACTCTTACAAAGGAAAACATTTCATTGTAGTGGCTTGCTTACAGTTTCAGAGGTTTAGTGTATTATCATGAGAGACATGGTGGTCTGCAGGATGACATGGTGCTACAGGTGAGTCCTTACATCTTGACTCAGAGACAACAGGAAGTGGTCTGAGACACTGGGTAGTATCTTGAGCATATAGGAGACCTCAAAGCCCACCCCCACACTTCCTCCAACAAGGCCACAACTCCTAATAGTGCCCCTCCCTATGAGATTATGGAGGCCAATTACATTCAAACTACCACAATCAAAAAACAAACCAAAACAAAAAATCCTTTTCTCCCTAAGTTGTTTTAGTTATATCTTGTTGAATACAGAAGTACAGATGAACTTTTTCACTTACTTTTAAATATTTTATAATAAAGAAAATTTGGAGATTTACTTCTGAAGAAAATGAAAATAAGTATAATTATTTTGAGACATAAGTGAGGAATTGTGTCTAAAATAACTGCTCTCTCTAGTAAATTGATAGACTTTTTAGTTTTGTTTTTGAAACAGGTTCCTGCTATTCAGGCCAAGCTGGCCTCAAACTCATGAGGCCTGCTTTAGACTCTAAATGCACTTAAAAGCATCCACTACCTTGTCTGGCTATTGAAGAGTCAGCTCCTTCTCTCAAAAACTTGGGTATATACACATGAGTGTTTATATGTCTGAAGTTCAATGTGTTTATCTTTTTTATTGGGGCTTCTATTAAGAGCCACTGTTTTATTTATCTGTGGCCAGTGGGTCTGTTACATCTAAGACAGCTGATTCTACAGACTGATATTCTGTCTCCAAAATTCTTAATATGTTAATGTATAGATATAATATAAACTGTTTTTAATTAGGTCATCATATAATCTCCAAATTGAGTAAAATTCATGCATCTGGAGTTTTATCTCCCAACCATAATGATGTAATGAGCAGTCTTGCCTAATTGAAAAGTTTGAAAAAGAAATTCAGATCCCTGAAGAAAAGGGAAACCTCACACTTTGGTAGTTTTGGCTAAAATTGTTTCTGGTTATTGAAATTCATTCCACTCCCCTATCATTAATGTATAATGTGAAGGAAATTAACTTGCCTAAGATACCTAACAGAACATCGTATTTCTTCCCTAAAGCTGCAGGTCTACTTACTGGGAGTCACAAGGAAATACTGGTGTCCTTCTCTCACCAAGCATTATTGGTAGTCTTTTGATCTAGATACATTTGCCATTTCTGGCAGAATAAACGGTGAAAAATCAGAAACATTAAAATGATTACTCTCTCAAGCCAGGTGGTGGTGGCGGCGCACGCCTTTATTCCCAGCACTCAGGAGGCAGAGGCAGGCGGATCTCTGTGAGTTCGAGGCCAGCCTGGTCTACAAAGCTGCACAGAGAAACCCTGTCTAGAAACCTCCCCTCACCCTGCAAAAAGATCATTCTCACCCTCTGAAACTGTAAGCCCCAAATAAAGTCTTTCTTCTATAAATTGCCTCCTCTGTGTGTGGTGTCTTAGCACAGGAGAAGAAAAACAGCCAGCCAGGACAGCTATGCAACCTACATTTGTGTAAGAATACTCAGCGCCTACAAGTCAACAAAATTGCCAAACGTATCCCCATCGTTAACAGAGACAAGAAAAGACGAGCTCAGATGTTCCTCACATATACTGTTTCTGTCTTGTTTTGAGGCCCACGATTCCCTCAAACCTATCATCCTTATGCCTCTGTCCCCAGGACTGGAATTGCCACCAATCTAGGCTTGTGATTCCCAGCAATACTTTTGTTTCAAAGTTGGTTGAGTCCATGGACACAGAGTCCGTGGATACGTGGTCAACTATAACAGAAATGGGATTTGAATGAGACCATCAATGTCCTCACACCATAAAGATATGTCTCTATTTTCTATCACTGAGATACATCATTCTTTGTACTAAAAAGCAGAAAGAGCAGTCTGCCTGCAGGCAGTGGACTCATGCTGTCTATTCTAGTAGATGCTCCAAATGCAGAGATACAAAAATGCTTGACTTTCTCTCCCGAGACTGAATTCCAAGCCTTGCCAGGCAAGCACTCTTAGCACTGAGCTTTACTCTTGCCTTCTGTGCCTCATTTCTGACATGAAGCCACAGATGCCCAAAGGGCTTATCAAATTCATCATCACTTCAATAAACCCAACATGACAAACAGAATGAGTCCCAACTGAATGTCAGTAAAAGAAGAAAATAACATAACCCTGATACTTTGGAAAGAGCTGGTTGCTCAATCACTGTTTAAGAGAATAAGCTTATTACCACCCCTTAGAATGTTCTCCCATTATTTCAGGCTCAATAATAATCTCTTTCACAACTTCAACTGGCTAGAAAGCAAGAAGCTAAAATTGTTAATCCATGAGAGGACGGGTAAAATGCCAAAAAAATGGCAAAATGAAAGCTCTCTTTCTATACATTCCCTCTCTAGAATTTCCCGTGAGTCATCTCCAGTGAATAGCATATGACAACAATACAAACAGAGAAGTTAGTGCTTCATATCCTTTATCTGTTGGGAGTAGAGATACCGTCAAACATTTACTAATGCTAAATTGCAGGCAAAATGGATCCAAGGATGAACAAAAGACCGTTTTGTCAATCAAATAACCAGATTCTAAAATATGGGCATCATCCCCATTCCACAGATGAGGAAACCAAGACTAAAAAACAGAAAACAAAAAACAGAAAACAAAAAAACAATTCACCCAAGTCAAGAAACTAGTAAACTGCAGAGCTGGAACTTGAATTCATATATTTATGCAATAAAACTACTGTCTGTCTACTGTATCTCAGACACTGTGCTAGGCCCTGAGCCATCTCAACGGCGGCCTAGGGGAATTCAAGGCAGTCTCCCTCACTTCTTTACACTGCCTTCATTTGTTCCCATGTGTAGTTGTATGGGGCTCCACTGTTGACTACAACGGTCATTAGCAGCATAGTTATTTTACATTTGTTAAGAAAAAGTCAGCAGCTACTGAATTGGACTACACAAACAGCAAAATATAAAACATAAAAGCACATTTGGGGGCTCAGTGGTTAAGAGCATTGACTGTTCTTCCAGAGGTCCTGAGTTCAATCCCAGCATCCACATGGTGGCTCACAACCATCTGTAATGACATCTGGTGCTCTCTTCTGGCCTGCAGGCATATACATGCAGACAGAACACTGTATACATGATAAATAAATCTTTAAAAATAAAAATAAAAATAAAGAAGGGCCACACACATAAAAAAAAAAAAAAAAAAAAAGCACATTCGGCCGGGTGGTGGTGGTGCACGTCTTTAATCCCAGCACTTGGGAGGCAGAGGCAGGTGGATCTCTGTGAGTTGGAGATCAGACTGGTCTATAAGAGCTAGTTCCAGGACAGCCTCCAAAGCCACAGAGAAACCTTGTCTCGAAAAAAAACCAAACAAACAAACAAAAAAAAAAAGAAGTCCTCTTTGGTGTTCATGGTATTAAGGTGACAGAATGGGTCCCTAGAGAGTCTCTGGATGGGGGTGGTCACAGGAAGAATCAGTGATTTGAGGGCTGGCACATTCAGCCCCATCCATCGGTCTCCTGCCTACCAGGAATGGAAGAATGAGTGTGGGAAGAACCTCAGAACAATCAACCCTGCAGAGACCTGTGTAGCTCTGGGGCTGGTGAGGAGTATGCAGTGCTGGGTAGATATAGAGAGTACAGCAACGCCTTCACCTGACTCTACTCAGTCCTGTCCTATGTGTCCCTTCCACTATTTATTCCTGAACTGTGCATCTCTCATCATAAACTAGCAAAAGTAGGGAAATTGTTCTTCTAAGTTCTGTAAACTTTTACTTTGGTGTTTGGGGCTTTTGTTTGTTTGTTTGTTTGTTTGTTTGAGACCGTCTTACTGCCTTGAACTCAGAGATCTGTCTGCCTCCAGAGTGGTGTTGGGATTAAAGGTGTGCCTCACCATGCTCTGCTCAATATAATACCCTGTTTTAAAACAGGGTATCAAGTAGCCCAGGCTGGCCTCCAATCCATTATGTAGACAAGGCTGGACCAAATTTCAGAACCCCCTGCCTTTATTCCCCTGTGCTGGAATTACAGATGTACACCACACCTGGTCTACTTTATTAAATTACCAAACTTAAGGAGAGGGTCAAGGAAACCTCCAAGTTAGAACTGGCTGGTCATCTTTAGGAACACCTGAGGAGTGGCAATCCTGTGGATCAGAGGCCTTCTTACTATGGGATCTGATATTAATTCAGGGTTGATAATATCAGAATTGAATTGAAAGTTGTTGTACATAAGTTTGGTGTCCAGAAAAACTAATAAGAACAGATCAGTAACAATACAATCAGCACATAAAGTTTTATGGAGTGACACCAAAGAGCCAAGGATAGGGCCAGGGAGATGACGGTTCAGTGGGTAAGGTGCTTACCACCAAGCCTGATGGTAAAAGGAGAGCACCCCCAGCTATACTCTGATCTCCACAAAAATGTAATGGCATGTCCCCAAGCCACATTTGCAGAACAAAACAAACAAATGAATGTTAAAAAAAGGAAAACCTAGTTTTGATCTGGATACAGGCAGAGGTCTTCAACTCAACAGTGGTTAAAGAATTCTGAGATCAGAATCTGAGACAGTAATTCAAATTAGCACCTCCCTGAACTAAAGCCATTGCATTCTGATCAGACAGATCGGAATGATCAGCTGTGATTGGACCACAGCTACACCATTGCTCAGTCCTTTCAAGGTGGGACCTAATGCTATCCCCCCTTGAAGAAGCTAGACACACTGTAGGGGAGTCAACTGCACAAGTTATCCACAAAACCTACACATGATGCTAGGATTAAAGCTCACAGTTCCCACCTAATTATTTGGCTCCCTGAGCACTCGCTGTGAGTCTGGCACAGCTGTCAGACTGACAGATCCACTTGGAAGCTGTCTGCCACTATCACAGGCATTATCTGACAGGGAACAGACACAAGTGAGGTGAAAAGTGACTGCTGAAAGGTAGCAGGCTTTTCATCTCCACAAAGTCCCCAAAGTGTCACATAAATGCCCACATGAAATTGGTACTAGCAGCCATAGTGAGTACACTAACAAGCAAAATCTGTCTTTAGGCAGAAAGAGGTGTGAATCCTGGAGGGTGGGGGTGAGCTCCACCTCACTAAGTCCCAGCCAGCATAAAACAAGGAACTTAATTACAGGCTGCTGGCTGCCAGCTCGAAAAGCACTGGTAAGCCACTTAATGCGAGGATGAAATACACCGCACAGTGGTCTCCAAGGCTAATGGCACAGCTTTATGAGCCAAGGATCTACACAGCCTTCTGACAGGAAAAACTATAAAAGACTCCAGAAAGGGAAAAAATCCCTCCCCTATGTCTCCCTCTCAGCAAGCCAACTACATAGGCGGGCACTTGGAGGAGTCAGTATGCTCAATATTCTTCTGAACACACACGATCATTTAAAATCCAGAGGCTGGGTGCATACTCTTCAAAGGGGCAAGGGCGGGGCACACCACACAAAAACTCTACAGCTGGTTTTTAAAATTCTTAGTAATTTAGAAATCTTCCTATGTCAATAAATTGAGATCTGTCTTGTTTCACGTATGCATTCTTTTGTGGTTAATTTTTTTGAGACAGGGCCTCTCACTATGTAGCTTTAGGTGGCCTGGAACTCACTCAGATCCCGCTGCCTGTGCTTTCTGAGTGCCAAGATTAAAAGTGTATGTTACCATGACCAGCTTTTATTACGTTTTACTGATTTTTATGTGCGTGTGTGGGGGGGGACACTCATGTGGAGGTCAGAGACAAAGTGCAATAGTCAATTCTCTCTTCCTACCATGTGGCTTCAGGGTATTGAACTTAAGTCCTCCAGCTTGGTGGCAGGTGGCTTTACCCACTGAGTGATCTCACTGACCCTGAGTGGTTCTGTGGCAGGGTCTCGTCGCCCCAGCTGGTCTCCCACTCACTGCAATACTCTTTTCATAGACCCAGAGAGCTCGAATTAAAGGCATGAGCTATGATGCACAGCTTTGTTTCACAGCTCCTAAACCATGTGATCCAGATGAGATCCAAGTTCAGTCCTGCCTCTTGTGTTGTTTATGGGAATATGCTACAGCACCTGGCAAGACTCATTTTCATTCCCTCATTCCATAGTCTCTGAGATCCAGATACTTTTTGCTTGTGTTTGGAGGGATGGGTGTATGTGTATGTATGGCGTGTATGGCAGTGTGTGTGTAGGTTCACATGTGTGTGCAGGGGCCATAGAAGGTCATCAGGTGTCTTACTCTATCACTCCCTGCTACAGTGCCCTGAGTCAGGGTCTCTCCAAAGGAAGCTTTCGGTTCACGCTAGACTGGCTGGCCAGTGAGCTCTTGGGAGCCACTGTCTCTGCCCTCCAATGCTGGGGTTACAAGAATGTATGCCATGCCTGGCTTTTGATGTGGGTTCTGGAGATCTGGGCTTAATTCCTCATGTTTTCAAGGACATTTCCTTAGTTCTCCTACCCCCTCCTCCCATCCAAGCGAGGGTTTCTCTGTAGTTTTGGAGACTGTCCTGAAACTCATTCTCTTGACCATGCTGGCCTTGAATTTTCAGAGATCCACCTGCCTCTGCCTCCTGAGCGCTGGGATTAAAAGGGGTGCACCACCACCTGGCTCTTTAGCTCCTTTTTTTGTTGTTTTGGTTTTTATTTTTTGAGACAGAGTAGTCTTTGACTGCCCTTTAACTTGTGGCATCCCCCGCTTCCTCTGCTTTCTGGGTGCTGAGATTACAAGCTCGGGCCACTACATACTGTTAAATGCTTCTCCAGTCTTTTTAAAGAACAAACACCAATTTAGTGCTCATTTAGTAGAGGCTGGTAAGCTAAGACCAAGGCACACACATACTGTATATACATACATATTTGCAAGCAAAACACAAACTCTTTATCCCTATTGCTATACTGATAATAAAGTAAGACAAACAAGCAACTATGTGACAAATTTAAGTCCTATAGTGGGAATGTGGTGAGGCCATAGTGGAATGAGTGCAATGGAAGTGCTAAATTTCTGTTATGGGCTCCCACCTTGCTTCCGACAGCCTGGGATTTTGATAAAGGCTCCATAGTCTGTCACCATAGCAACCTATAAAGACAAAATAAAAAATCAATGTGGACAACCGAGAACCAATCTTTCCTTCTTATATTTTCACAGAGGATCTCAGGTAATGCAGGTCGGCCTCCAGCTCACTGAGTGGGCAAAACTGGGCATGAAGTAAACTGCCTTCTTCCCAGACCTTTTCATCCCTTCACCTGAAGCAATCACCATTTCAGCCTCATCACAACAAAACAAAAGGACTCAACAAGATGCTCACTTGCTCTGATGTTCACTAGCATTTTAATATTCACTACAAACAAACACTTCAAAAAATCCTCATGGCTGCACAGAGTTGATATTGTCGTTCCCATAAGACTGATAATAAGCTGATTCATGGAGAGACTACCTAAGTCCAGAACTCTAGAGTAGCAGCCCTGGAATCTGAACTCAGTCTTAATTACACAAGAGCTGTTCCTGGACTCCTTCTCATGATAAAACTGTAAGGGCCAAAGGCAATGTGACAGCTGTGATGTCTGACATCCTGTTTTCTCCTGGCAACAACTAGGAGTACGGATGGGAACACCCTGTGTGGCAGATGAGACGATAGAGTGAGTGAGTGCTTTGCAGTGCAAGGTGGCTTCTAACCCTAACTTTGCCATTTCCTACCTGTGGCCTAAGCTCCACTTGCTGCTATAGGTAGCAAAAGATAAACACCATGTTCCTGCCACTGGAGTCTAGCACATAATGTACATTCAACAGTGTATCATTTTTGATAACATAATTCAAGATGATGAAGTACAGAGAGACTAAGGCTGGTAGAATCAAGCTAGGGGCAGAATTTGGGTCCCTGGAGCCCAGGTAAAGTGCTTCACCAAACATCAGCATTACTCACTTCAGTATTAGATGGTATATTTTTTTAGGATTTCATTATCCTCTTTATCATTGTTTATTTACTATATTTTTGGTGTTTTGTTTCAATACAGGGTTTCACACTGTAGCCCAGGCTGACCTGAAACTGATGGCAATCCCCAGGCTCAGAATCTCAAGCACTGAGAATGAATGCACAAGCCACTATAACTGACTTTCTGCATGTTGTTGCCTTTTTTTGAGACAGGGTCTCACTATGTAGCTCTGACTGGCCTAGAACTCATTATGTAGACCAGATCAGCCTTAAACTCAGAGATATGCCTGCCACTGCTTCCTAAGTGCTGGAACTAAAGACATTCACATTAAAAAAAAACCAAACATTTTATTACTTTTATGTGTATGGTATGTTTTGTCTGCATGTGATTCTGTATACACAGCTTGCAGAGCTCACAGAGGCCAGAAGCAAGTATTGGATCCTCTGGGACTAGAGTTACAGATAGTTGTGTGATACCACACGGGTGCTGGGAATCAAACCTCGGTCTTCTGGAAGAGCAGCCAATGCTCTTAACCATTGAACCATCTCTCCAGCCCAATGCATTTAAAAAAAAAACAAAAACAAAAACACTTATTTTGTGCTGTGCAAACACATGCATGTGCCATAGCATGTGTGTATGGGGCAGTTCACAGAAGTCAGTTTTCTCCTTCCATCAGTTAATTTTAAGAATCAAACTCTGGTAGTCAGGCTTGGTGCGGAGTGCTGTTACTCACTGAATTATCTTGCGGGCAAATGGGAACATAGAGACAGGATGCTTGAACTAATTCTCTAAGACACGTCACAAAGGAAGGGTTATAACCCTAAAGTTCTATACTCCTGGGGTATACAGACAAACAAGCTATGAGAAAGTAAGGATCGAAAAGTTCCAAAACAAAAACAAACAAGCAAACAAAAAATAGTACAGTATTCAAATCATAACAAGGTGGAGCCAGAAGGGCTTTAAGAAAGTTATCAAAGGGGCTGGAGAGATGGCCCAGTGTCTAAGAGCTGCTGTTGTTCCCAGCACCCACATAACAATCAGTAACTCCAGTTCCTGGAGATGTAGTACTCTCTTCAGGACTCCAAGGGCACTGCATGCATGTGGTCCATAGATGCATACAAACAAAACTCCCTTGCACATAAAATAAAGATAAAGATAAAATTTTAAAAAGAAAGATATTAGATATTAGCTGGTCCAGCCAGGCACAGTGGTGCACACCTGCAGTTCTAACAGGAGGGGATGGGGGAAGGGGCAATAAGTATGAAGCAGGAAGACTGCCATAAGTCCAAGTTTACAGACAGAGTGAAATCCTATCTCAAAAACAACAACAAAGACATTAACTGGTCCAATCCTGTCATTTTTCAAATGAGATAAGGTCAGAGCTACAAAGCAATCAACCAAGTACACAAAGCAATTTGTTCTATGTGAAAATGGTCCCAGATGAAGAAGTGGTTCCCTATTTTTGGGGGGAAGGGTTGTTTTTGAGACAGGGTTTATCCATGGCTTTGGAGACTGTCCTGGAACTAGCTCTTGTAGACCACGCTGGTCTCAAACTCACAGAGATCCGCCTGCCTCTGCCTCCCGAGTGCTGGGATTAAAGGTGTAGTTCCCTTTTTTAAAAATTATTTTACATTTATTTATTTTAGGAATGAGTGTTTTGCCTCATGTACATGCACTATATGCATGCCTGGTGCCAGACAGGTCAAAGAAGGACACTGGATCACCTGGAATCAAAGTTACGGATAATTATGTGCCACCATGTAGGTACCAGAAAAAGAACCTGTGTCCTCTGTAAGAACAGCAAGTGCTCTTGACCACTGGGACATCTTTTCAGCCCTAAGACTTTCCACTTTTAGTAAAAATAAAAGCAAATGTTTTCTTTCTGTCTCACTAAAGCACTTTGATTGACATTTGCTTTAGGATTCCAAAGACCAGGCTGAGCAGTCTCTCACTGTATGACATTATTAAGTAGCACAGTCATCTGAAAAACTTAACAACAGCAACTGGAAGTTAGGGCCCAAACCACCTTGCTGCTGTAAATTAAGACAAAATAACTTCGCAATCCTGAAGCTCCAGGGTCACATTATCGTCTTTAGAGGTAATAACAGACTTTAATTTTGCATCTCCCAAAAGGAAAGGTTACTGTGCTTCAGAATAGACGAATCCAACTCTTTGGTAAGGAAAAGGTATTCTAGTACCAGGTGTTTCTATCACTGTGTCTCCTAAGGTGCAGTCAGAGTTGAAATGAACAGGATGGCACCTGCCACAGATGAGCACATAGCCTTCCTGGGTCCCAAGAATAGTCACTCAAATGACTCAGGAGGGCGGAAGGGGTAAATTCAGTAATTATCTCAACTGAAATTCAGAGCCTGGGTAAAATTAACTTCCATCTTTAGATAAGAGCCTGCATTGGCCTTGAAACTTGTTCTCCTCATAATGTAAACGATAAACCCGAGGCTCAGAGTTCCCGGTGCAAAGTTAGAGAGCAGTGATTTAATTTTACTCCAGTGATATTTCTACCACACCAACACTCATCACCCTCCAGCATTTCTTTGTCTGTGGCAAATCCAAGACAAACCCTAGCTCCCATTGCTGTCCTCACACCCGCACCATGCTTAGTAAGACACTGCAGCAAAATCTCAGAGGGTGAGAAGAGAATGGATATTGGCTTCTCATCTATTCAGTCTGCACACTGCTTCCATCCCTGCCAAGCCCATGAAGAGATAAATCCTAGAACACAGGCTGGACCAGTTTCTTCAAGGACAACTCGTCCTAGCAGCTGGAGGCACAGTCATTTTCCAATATTTATACAGCAGCTATGTGTGCCAGGTACCAAGCCAGAGTTTGAAATAAAAAAAAAAAGACAAAACTTTGAAAATACAGATGCCTAACCTGTTTTTAAAAGAATATGGGTTGCCAAGATAAATCACTACAAGCAGTTAGTGAATAAGACTATTACTGTGCAGCATGCAAACACCCTGACCTAACATCTACCTACCCACTGCCACTCACTTCAAACAATTCTCTCCTGCAGATTCCAGTTCCTGCATACATTTCAGTGCAGTCGTATAACCTCAGCTAGAGCTTGGCAAAAACAGACTAAATTGTCCAATTTAGGACCCCATGTTGGTCATTCATTAATCACTGGGTGGTTTCCTAGCTTCTGGGAAGCATCTCCCTACCCTCTAAAAGGAGTTAGTTTGATGGAGATATTCATAACACAGAATGTGTACATGTGCATTCATGGGCATGTGTCTGTATGTACTAACAAACTTTAGGAGTTTTGTTTGTTTGCCAGTTTTTAGATAGGGTCTTACTGTGTAGCTCTAGCTGGTCTAGGACTTATGTACACCAGGCTGGCCTTGAACTCAAGAGATTGGGCTACCTCTACCTCCCAAATGCTGGGATGAAATGTTGAGACAGTATACCTGTCCATTGTTTCCAATCTTAATGTAACTGGTTCTCCATGTAAATATTAGCTGATGAACTCACTCTGTAGACCAGGCTGACCTCAAACTCCCCTACCCCTGCCTCCCAGGATTAAAGGTGTATACTACCACGCCTGGCTTGTCTTTTGTTTTAATTGATTTGTTCTTGACAGAATTGATGGGGGAGGTCCTTTTGTATGCTATGAATATGTTTCTCTTATTGGATGAAGAATAAAGCTGTTTCAGACAATGGACAGGCAGGATGTAGCCAGGCAGGAAGCATAGGCAGGGCTACCAGACTAGGAGAATGCTGGGTAGGGAAATACAGAGAGTCACCAGGAAGATGCCATATAACTGCAGAAGGAGTAACATGCCGGAACATTATGGGTACATCACAGCCTCGTGGCAATACATAGTTTAATAGAAATGGGTTAATAATTAAGAGAGAGCTGGCCAATAAGAAGCCTGAGCCATTGGCCAAACAGTTTATAATTAATATAAGACTCTGTGTTTATTTGGGACTAAGGGGCCGCAGGTGGGACAGAAATCTTCGTACACACAGAATCTCACTTTGTAGCCCAGGCTGGATTGTACAGGTATGATTCCCTTGCATGAACTTCTCAAGGGCTGGGATTACAGGTTCACAGAAGTTTGTCTGGAAAACCGTCCCCTTACACCATGTGTTGCTGAAAAAGCAATCAGAACTATGAAGTCCTTCAGCATTCTGGAGGCGGAGGGAAGGGAATCACAAGTTCACAAGTTCCAAGTTGGCCTGGACTACACAGTGACTTCTAGACTGTCCAGTGTGTTGTCAACATAGCACAAGCTGGAGTTATTTGGGAAGAAGGAACCTCAACTGAGAAAATGCCCCCACCAGACTGGCCTATGGGACATTTTCTTGATGACTGATATGGGAGGTCCCAATGCACTGTGGGTGATGCCACCCTTGGGCAGGTGGTCCTGAGTTGTTTAAGAAAACAGGTTAAGCAAGCCATGGGGAGCAGGGCAAAACTGCCTCTGCTTCAGTTGCTATTTCCAGGCTCCTACCTAGAGTTTCTGTCCTGACTTCACTTATGGACTGCAATGTGGGAGTGAAAGTGAAACAAACCCTTTCCTCTCCAAGTTGCTTTCTGTCAAAACAACAGAAATCCTAAGAAAGACAGAGACCAACATAGGCTACTTAGTGAAGACCCTGTCTCAAAATCAAAGAAAAAATAAGAGGCTAGGTGTGGTGATGACATATACCTTTAATCCCAGCACTCAGAAGACAAAGGCAGGTGGGTCTCTGTGAGTTTGAGGCTAACCTGGTTTAGAGAGTGAGTTGTAGGCCAGCCAGGGCTACAAAGTGAGATCCTGCCTCAATAAATTATTTTTTGAAAAGATATGACATTCTCTCTTCTCCCAGACCATCCTTCTTAATAGTAACTCATAAGAAACACATTAGGCCAATCGTAGTAATTTATACTTGTAATTCCAACATGTGGGAGGCTGATACAGGAGGACTGCTGTAAATTGAGGCCAAGGCTTGACTAAAGAGTACATTTGGGACCAGTCTAGGCTATACAGTGAGACCTGTCTCAAAATCTCAAAATTAACCAAAATCAGGGCTGGCAAACAGCTCAGCAGGTATAGTGCTGGCCACCAAGCTTAACAACCTTAGTTGAAATCCTAATCCTCCTGCCTCCATCTCCTCAGTGCTAGGATTACTGGCTTGCACTATCACACCATGTTTTTGTGGTGCTGGGGACAGAACCCAAGGACCTCCTGCAGGCTGGGCAAGTGTTCTACCAACTGAGCCACATTCCTAGCTATGATCTGTTTTTGAAATATTATTCTGGGTGCAGTGTCATGAACAGATTGGAGAGAGGCTGCAACAGAAGTGGGCAATTCCAGTCAGAGCTAAGCAAGAGATGAAGCGCTTGGACTACGGGTAGCAAAGGCATAAATAAGCCTGTAGACTGGAGATATAATTAGGACTCAGAGAGGAACTAGACGGGGAAAATCAAGATCAAATCAAAGGGTGAACTCAAGGACAATGACCAGATTTCTAGCTTTGGCACCAAATGGATAACAATTCCATCTGCTAAAATGGAAAAAGACTGGTAAAGAAAGCCAAGTTAGAGATGCTTTCAGGCACTAAAATGAAGGTGTCAAGCACACAATAGTTTGTAGCATAGGGAAGGCCGCATATGAGTACCAGAGGGCCCAGTGACTTTCCCATTCAAGATAGCTTCATGTTTACAGGAGAATAACCGCAGATGCTTTCCTCCCTCAATATGTTCTTAATACACTCTAAAAGGGAAGTTTCAAAGTGCAAAACATACCTCTCCTTGAAAAATAGTATAGAGTGCAGGCAAGTTTTCCATGGTCTCAGGCCTTCCTGAATTCATCCTTAATATTCTATGGCTCCTCCATTTCTCTTCTGCTAAAGCTAATTCAAATGTCCTTTCAGAAAGAAACAACAATTAGAGAGATATCTGTATTAAAAAAAGAAATGAGGGGCTAGGGATATGACCCAATTCATTAAAGAGCCTGCTACACAAGCACGAGGACCTAAGTTGAGATCCACAGAAAGCCAGGCACAGAGGCACACGTCTGTCACCTCATGGGGAGGGGACAGAGACAGATGGATCTCAAGAATTCATTGACTGGATAGTCTAGCCAAACTATGGGCTCTAGGTTCAGTGGGTATGATGGTTTGAATAAAAATGGCCCTACAGGCTCATAGGGAGTGGCATTATAGGAGGTGTGGCCTTGTTGGAGGAAGTGTGGTCTTATTGGAGGAACTGTGTCACTAGGGGTGAGCTTTGAGGTTTAAGAAGCCCAAGCCACAGCAGACTCAGTGGCTCACTGTTTCTCCTGCTGTCTTCCGGATCAAGATGTAGAATTCTCAGCTCCTACTCCAGTACCATGTCTGTCTGCATGCTGCCATGCTTCACACCATGATAATGGATTAAGCCTCTAAACCATAAGCCATCCCCAATTAAATGTTTCCCTTTTTAAGAGTTGCCATAGTCACAGCATCTCTTCACAGCAATAGAAACACAAACTAAGACAATGGGTAACTGTGTCTTAAAAGGCAAAGAGGCCAGGAATGGTGGTGCACACCTTAAATCCCAGCACTTGGGAGGCAGAGGCAGGCAGAGCTCTGTGAGCTTGAGGCCAGCCTGGTCTACATAATGAGTTTTATGATAGCCAGAGATACATAGTGAGACCCTGTCTCAAACAAACAAACAAACAAACAAACAAACAAACAAACAAAAAGGTTAGGTGAAGAGTGATCAAGGAAAACACCTAACAATGACTTCTGGCCTTTACACATATCCCCACACATGCATGTACACCTACACACACACACACACACACACACACACACACACACACACACACACACAATAATAATAATGGGGCTGGATATGAAGGTCAGTGGCAGAGAGGTTCCCTACAAGGCAGCATGAAACCATAAGTTCATTCCCCAAAACCCAAAGAAAGAAATGTGCAGACATGAATAGCCTTCAAAAGCAATACCATTAGAAAATACCATTAGAACACACCATGTACTCTCACCCTTATCTCAGCATTTTACTTGTGAGCTTTCGGGAACCTGGATGTCCCTTCTTTCTGATTTGTTACTTAGAAGTTTTGTTTGTTTATCTGGGATAGTCACTGATTTTAATTTAAAGTTTGCTTATATTTGTGTGTGTGACATATGGGCATGCCCATATATTGGTATGCATGCTCACATGTGTTCATGGTGGCCAGAGATGTCAGGTTCCTACTCTATTACTTTCCAATTATATTCCCTTGAGAAAAGATCTCTCACTAAACCTGGAGCTAGGCTGGCAGTCATCAAGCCCCAGTAAACCCTGTTTCCTTCCCTACAGCACTGGATGTATACACACAAGTAACCACAGTTGGCTTTTTATGTGGACTCTGGGGTTTTGAACTCAGTCTCTCACACTTGCATAGCAAGTATCCTTACCGGATGAACCAACTTCTTAGCCTAGTTTTTTGGTTTTTGACACCAGAATTTTCCTATGTACCTCAGGTTGTCCTTGAACTTGTGGATATCTCCCTGCATCTGCCTCCTTGGTGCTGGGATTACAGGCATGTGCTACCTTGACTGGCTTTGTTCAGGACAGTTTTTTGTTTGTGTATAATAGATATCAAATCTAGATTCTGCATGTGCTAAGCAAGACTTGACCACTGAACTGCACCCCCAACAGCCACTGTTTTGAGATGTGGTCTCACTACACTGCCCAGGCTACTTCTAGACTCCTGCTGAACTCCTGAGATGATGCAATCTTCCTACCTGAAGCTCCCAAATCACCGCCACAGGGACGTGCCATCACATCTGGGTGGTTTCATTCTTTTTATTACTACTACTGTTATTCATTTGTTAGGGGAAGACGTTTGGAAGAAAGGGTATGTGTGCCTAGATCTGATACACATCAGAAAGAGACATCTCAGACCAGTGTGGTGAGGGATGTTTTTAATCCCAGCATTTGGGAAGCAAAGGTAGATCTCTGAGTTTGAGGCCAGCCTGGTCTACAGAGTTCCCAGGACAGCCAGGGCTACATAGAGAAACCCTGTCTTGAAAAAAAAAAAAAACAAAACAAAAAGGCACACACGTAAGAATGGTAATAAGAAAAGAATGAAATACATTTTTGTTTTGTTTTGTTTTTCATGATAGGGTTTCTCTGTGTAGCTTTGTAGACTAGGCTGGCCTCGAACTCACAGAAATCCACTTGCCTCTGCCTCCCAAGCTGGGATTAAAGGTGTCCGCCTCCGCTGCCTCCGCTGCCGCCGCCGCCGCCGCCGCCACCACCACCTGGCCACAAAATACATTTTAAGACACAGGTTCTGTTCTTATTATGTCACTAATGATGAAGGGCCTCTGGGAATCAGATCACTAAGCTTTTGCCAGAAACCTAACAATGAACCTGGGTGTAATGGCCCCTGCCTGTATTTTCAACAACCCGAGCACTTGGGAGGCCTAAGGCAAGAGCCAATCAATGAGTCTGAGGCTAGCCTGAGCTACACAGAAAGTCTGAGGCCTATGATTGGGGATATAGCTCAGTAATAGAGTCCTTGCTTAGCATGCATGAGTAATTAGGTGGGAAGAAGGAACAAAAAGTTCAAGGACAGCCTCATAGTGAAACCTTGTCAGAAAACAACAAACAAAAAAAAACCAGAACCCTAGTAACAGTAGAATTTATTTGATTCCAGAGTCTAATGATATTGGCCAGTATTCTAGACAGAGATCTGGAAAACATCAAAAAGAGAAGTCTTTAATCCCAGCACTTAGGAGGCATAGGCAAATAGCTCTCTGAGTTTGAGGCCAGCTTGGCCTACATAGTGAGCTCCAAACTAATCAAGGTTATACAATAAAAAAGGAAATTTTATTTATTTTATTTTACATGTGTGCAGGCACCACAAAAACTAGAAGAGCATCAGATCCCTTTGAACTGGAGTTAAAATTGGTTGTGAGCCATCTAATGTGGGTACCAGGAACTGAACCCTGGTCCTCTGGAAGAGCAGCTAGAACTCATGATGGCTAAGCTGTTTCTCCAGCCTCTCTATGTGCTTCTAATATATAAAATATACAATTTCGGGGGCTTGTAAGATGGCTCAGTCATAAAATGCTTGCCATGCAATTATGAGAACCTGAGTTCCACCCCCAGCACCCAAGTAAAACAACTGGGCACGGATGTGTAGGCTTGCTGTAACAGGACTCAGGAGGCAAGGACAGGAGGGTCCCTGAGGCACAGTGGCCAGCAAATCTAGTTGAATCAATGAGTACCACATGTAGTGAGAAAAATTGATGGGAGATTTTTCTGTACATATGTTTCTCTTATTGGTTGATGAATAAAACACTGATTGGGCAACAGAAGCAAGAAGATAGGCAGGGCTACTAGACCAGGAGAATTCTGGGGAGAGAAGGCCGAGAGAGGCCTCAGGAAGAGACTCCATGTAGAGACCACGAAGATAGGACACGTCAGGCATTCTCTGTAAGATAAGGCCATTTAGAAATACATAGATTAATAGTTATGGTTTAATAATTAAGAGAGAAGTAGCCAGTAAGAAGCCCTAGCCATTGGCCAACAGTTTTATAATTAATATAGCGTCTGTTGTGTTTATTTGGGGCAAATCAGCTGCGGGACCAGGCTGGAAAGAAACTCCAGCTATAAAATATTGCTTTAATGAAGTAGAGAGCAATTTTAAAAGATCTCGGATGTCAGTCTCTCATCTGCATAATACATATGCATGCATACCTGCACACAAGAACATGTACACACAAATAAAAATACACAGGATGGAGGCTAATCTATCCATTATTGAGATTATTTTTAAGTTTTATAGGCTGAGCATTGGTGGCACATGCCTTAATCCCAGCACTTGAGAGGCAAAGGCAGATGGATCTCTGTGAGTTCAAGGCCAGCTCAGTTCTACAGAGCGAGTTCCAGGACAAACTCCAAAGCAATACAGAGAAACCCTGTCTCAGAAAAAAAAAAAAAAATTAAGTTTTATAGTCTGAATGCCACTTCTCTTATTTCCTGGCTATGTGGTCTCATCCCCAGACTTTTCCTTCTTCTTGCCCAGCATCCCTTGCCTCACATGCCAGAACAGGTGCTATTAATTTGAATTCTATGGTTTTGTTAAGAGACCTTTATTAATCCCTACAACACTTGAAAAGCTAATTAGTGAAGTACAGAATCTGTAATAGCACTGGGACAGCTAAATTGAGGGCAGACATTGTAGTTCCTCTCTACACAAAGTCATGGAAAGAGCAATACTTGGGGAAATAGATCTAAGTGGTTTCCTGCAAAATTAGGCTGTGAGTGTGAAGAGGGCTGGAGAGATAGCGTCAGCAGTTAAGAGCACTGGCTGCTCTTCCAGTGGAGCCAGGTTCTATTCCCAGCCCCACAACAGTATGGAACGCTAGTCCCAGGGGATCTATGCCTTTTTCTGACCTCTTCAGGCACCAGGTTTATACATGAAGCACATACATACATTCAGGCCAAACATCCACACACATAAAATGACAATTCTAAAAATCAAAACTCTAAAGTGTATGAAGAGCTACTTCTAAAGCTTTCTTTTTTCTTTTGGACAGATTCTAAGTAGCCCTGGCTGACCCGGAACTCTATGTAGACCATACTAGTCTCCACCTCACAAATACCCACTGCCTCTGCCTCCTGAGTCCTGGGATCAAAGGTGTGTACCACCACTACCTGCCTAAAGCTTTTTTGTTTGCTCCTCCCACAGAACAGAAACCTTATGTAGTTTTTTTTTGGGGGGGGTGTCTTGTTTTTCTTTTTGTAATACTAAGGATTGGACCAGAGGCTACATCCCCAGTCCCTGGCTTTGTAAGCTAGAATCTCACTATGTAGGGGCTAGAAAGATGGCTCAGAGGTTGAGAGTATGTGTTACTCTTCCAGAGAACTTGGAGTTCAGGTTTCTAGCACCTACATGGTAGTTCACAACCATCCATAACTTCAATTCCAAGAGACCTGATGTCCTCTCTAATTACTGCTAGCACCAGGCATTCGAGGTACAAATGCATACATGCATGCACTCAGGAGACAGAGGCAGGTAGACCTCTTGAATTCAAGGCCAGCCTGATCATAGTGAGTTCCAAGAGCTACAGAGTGAGACCCTATGTGGAAAAACAAAAAGAAAAGAAAAAAATGCCCTAAAAATTTGTCAATGAGACATTTTTTTCAAATTAGGTTCCCTCCTCTCAGATGATCTCATCTTCTGCGAAGCTGACATGAAACCAGTCAGGATACTCACACACATAAAATAATTTTTTTTTGAGACAGAGTTTCAAACAGCCCTGGTGGTCCTGGAACTCACTCCGTAGACCAGACTGGCTTCCAACTCACAGAGAATCACCTGCCTCTGCGTCCGGAGTGCTGGGATTAGAGGTGTGCACCACTACCACCCAGCTACAAACAAATGTTTTTTAAAAAGGAAAAAGACTACCACTATGTACCCCAAGCTGGCTTCAACTCAAATTCTACTGCCTTTGCCTCCTAAGTGCTGGTATCACAGGCATAAACTACATCTGATTCCCTGTGCAATTTGGGGAGGAGGATGAAATAAAGTGTCATTCTAGCAGCCTGGTATAGGTTGAAAATCTAGGTTTGATTTTATAGCAATCCTGTGTCAAACTTCAGTGTTGGCATTAAAACTGTAATCCTCCAGCCAGGCTGTGGTGGCACACACCTTTAATCCCAGCAAGCAGGAAGCAGAGGCAGGTGGATCTCTGTGAGTTCGAGAGGCCAGCCTGGTCTATAAAGTGGGTTCCAGGACAGGCTCCAAAGCTACACAGAGAAACCATGTCTTAAAAAACACATCAAAATGACCGTAATCCTCTCATTCATCCAGTCCATTACCAAATCCTATCTAATTTACTTCCCAGCTATCCCCAAGATACTGTAAAACTGTCTTCAGCTCCACCTTCAGCTAGGTTCTCACTGACATTGCTGATCAGAACTACAGTGCATGCTCCCAAAGTGGTCCATTTGCCTCCAATAAACCTCCCCTCCTCTCTCCAATCTCATAACACCATTAAGCCTGAAGGAGCAAGCCTTCTCCTCCTCCACATCCCACGCCCTGGAGGGGAGACAAAATTTTCATTGGTTTCCTATTAATTGTAAAGTTAAAGCTACAAATTCCTGCAAATCTTCATGACCCCCAGGTTATCTCGTACCATAACCCCCTTCAAGTGCTCTCTCAGCATACTGGCTCTTCGTGCCTCTTAGTCATCTTCCCAAATGATAGGGCACTACTGCACACGCTGTTCTGTGAAGAACGTTCTGCCTTCTTCCTCTCTTCCCCGAATTAGAACTGTCCGATCAAACGGCAACAGCTCAGGCATCTTTTCCTCTGAAAATCCTTCAAGCTCATTAGTTACTCACAGCATGAGGCATCGCTCTCTTCGCTAGTCTTCCAATCAACTGGTGAGATTAGTTTAAAATGTTTCCCACACACACCCCAAGAGACACTAAAGCCCTGAAGTTAGAGAACATGTTTCTTCAGTGTCCTCCAACGCTCTGCACGATAAACGCCACTTGGATCGCTTATGAGAAGGCCTGGTACACAAGCATGGACCTTAGATTTCTCAACAAAATTATGCTTTGGAGGAACCATCGGATACTTCCTCCATCACTGTCTGTCTGGGGGCATAAATTAAGCCCTTAAAAAAAGACGGTTGAACCAATGGTATAAACTAAGTCCGCCTCCTCAGCCAAACCCGGCACTGAAGCCGGGAGGCCGGGAGTCGGGCATCACGCTAGTACAGCGCTGGAAGCAAAAGCGGCGTTGTGCAGAGCAGCTAGCTGTCAAGGGACAGCGGCCTTAGGGTTCCAGTCCTGCGGTCAGAGATCCCAAAGCTCCGCTCTAGCCTGCCAAGGGACTACTCTTTCCAGAACGCTCCCCTACCCCCACGGCAGGACCGTCAGCCGAGAATGCTAGGCTCGGGCCCATCACCTAGTCGCAGATTAGAACAGCTACCGTCCTCGTTCCCCGCACACTTACTCCGCGCCAGCTCCTAGCCTGGCAGCCTCTTCATCGCCAAGAACGCCTAACCTGCTCCGCTCGTTCCCAACCCACAATGCACAGCGCGCCTAGGGGGGACGTCACTACACGCCCCAATCCCAGAGCTGAGCCCTCGTGGCGTCATCAAGAACGGACCAATCGCAAGAGCGCATTCAGAGGGCGTTGCAGAAGAGAATGTTGGGAGCCGATTGGTTGCTCCTCTCCGGAAGTTCTGGAGGAAGAACTCAGTTGGAGCCAATTGCGCGGCGGCTGCGGCCGGCGGCGCGGTCAGTGGCGGCGCCGAAGAGAGTGGCTACCGCCATGATCGAGCAGCCAAAACGCAAGGGCCCGGAGCTGCCACTGGTTCCTGTCAAGCGGCCGCGACATGAGTTGCTGTTGGGAGCCGCGGGGGCCGGCCCCGGAGCCGGACAGCCGCAGGCGACTCCGGGAGCTTTGCTGCAGGCGGTAAGTGGGGAGGCATCCCTTCTTCGGCCCTCCGCTCCTCTCCCAATAGACCTTCCCGGCGCTGCGGGAACGGAAAGACAGAGAAGCTGAAGTGAAAGCAGGCCTCTGTTTACATACGTGCCGTGTGTTCTGCGTCTGTTTCATACATGTGTCCCTGTCGGACGCCTGTTTCCAGCCTTTGAATCGCCCTGTGAAGTAGCAGTGAATCATTTAAAACCTTGGCCTCAAAAATCAGGATCCAAAGTTCCGCATCCTAAATCTTCAGGGATTCAGCATAAAATAAACATTCAGAAAAGTTTGTAGAGTGGACGAATGAATGAATGAATGAATGAATGAATGGGAAGGGAAGCAAGGGAAATGAATGATACAGGCTCTCTCTGCCATCTGGTACAATTTACTTTTCTCTTTTTCTGATTTTGCATTATTAACAGTAATTAATATCCGTTGGCTCGAGTGTTAGCTGTTTTGCATGAGAAATTTCCATTAATCTTGGTAACAGCCCGAAAGGAGCTGTTATTTTGCATATAGGGAAAGCAAACTTCTTTGAGTTAGAAGCTAAGCTCCTAATGGCATTTCTTGTAAAATAGTGATCATGCCCTCACTACTATGATATTAGTTTCAGATACGGAAATAAATGTGCCTCCTGTCCCAACTCTCAATTCTGCTGGTGTGGTCATTAAAATAAGTAAATAAAATTGGCAAGGGGTGTAGGGCTGTAGTTGCATCTTTTCAGAAGGCTGACAAGAAAATTTTGAGGGAAGGAGTTGGAGGCCAAGCCTGCAACTCTGGGTTGACAATCCTACTTGTCAAGTAAGAATAAGTGTACCACCAGTAATCCTGAAATGTCTTTGGTAGATTCCGGTGTACTAACTTACTTTTTAACACAGCAAGGTCGCTGACTCAAAAATAAGTAAATAAAAAGCTGGACACACACAAATTTACACTCAAGCTGCTGAACAGGAGGGTCAAGGGTTCCAAGCCAGTGTAGGCTATTATAGCAAAACTCTTTTGTTGAACGGAAGAGAACTGTTTACCTGAAATCCTTACCTCCTAGTCAAACTTTTATGTCATCTGGCATCATTGCAGGTGGGGCTTAATTAGTATTTCTGGTTTTGCCTTTGAATCAAGGATCAATTATTAGTCTGGTAGCCAGGAGAATCACCACAACATTAAATCACATGATTCTCTGCTGAAAATATTGTGTTGGCTATTTCATTCCAAATTAAAGAAAAATCAAATTCTGTGTAATAACCCCTTTTCTATGCTCATGTACCCGTTTTCTAGCATGTCATCCTTCTCAAATAACACCAGCCTGTGTGCTGTTAATTCTGTTGCTGTTGTTGCATATGCTGGAATATTACTCCAAATGCCCACATGTTTAACTACTGGTTCTTTCAAATCTTGGTTCAGATGCCTGTTTTCAGTGGGCTCTCCTGGCCACTGTATTTTAAGTTAAAGTACCCTGTACTCTGGTACTCATATTTTTTTCCATTGCATGCAACACTAGGTGTTCTGCTTGTTTTTTGTTTTGTTTCCTTTCCCATTCTCTCACTCACTTTCCACCAGAATGCACAGTTCATTGTTTTATTGAGTGCTGTTTCCCCAGTGCCTAGATATATTAGGTTTATTTTTATCCGTATGTCTGTATGTATGTGTGAGTACCCTCATAGGCCAGAAGAGATTGTTGAATCCTCTGAACCTAGGGCTACAGGCACTTGAAAGCTGCCTAGTGTGGTACTGGGAACTGAATTCGGGACCTCTGGAAGAGCAGTAAGTGCTCTCTAACTACTGGGCCATCTCTGTGGTACACATGTGTTATTTTCAATAATTACACTAGATAAATATGCTCATGGTACATTATTTACATTACTTTTCATAGTTAATACATGATAATAAATATAAGTTAGTACACTGGAACCTACCAAAGAGATTTCAGGACTATTTTTGGTAGTACACTTATTTGCCAAGTAACACTGTCAGCCCAGGGTTGGAAGACTTGCCAAACAGGCTTAGCGTCCAAGACCCTAATCAGAAACTGCTTTGCCAAACCAAGCATAGCAATTCACACTTGTATTATTACCAGCACTCAGGAGGACTGAAAATTTAAGACCAGCCTGAGCTACTTATCAAAGCGCTGCTCATACCCCTAAAATCTATTTTGCATAGTAAGTTGTACTATGCAGGGTTTTTCAAAGGCTAGGTGGGTGAACTAGTCTGAGAAATGTTGTTCCTGCACTCCCAGAGCTTCATTTATTTGGGGAAAAAGAAGCATGTCAGCAATGACATGAGGAAGGAAACTTGAGGCAGCACTAAACCTAATGGAATACTGGTGGGGAGATGGCTGCTACTTAAGTTTGACTGTTAAAGAAAGACTCTGGGGAGGAAATATTTAAAAGGAGCCCAATAGCAGGAGAGCTCTGTGGGAGACATTTTTCCTTGTTAAGATCCTGAGGTATAAGTGAAGTCAGCATGATTAAGCAGTCAGAAGTTGGCTGTGGAACAAAAGCAGAGTTGGGGAGGAGAGTGGTATGGTGAGCATATGCTGGAATGTCCAAAGGTTTATCCAGTGAAAGGCAGGAGTTCTGTGAGCAGAGGTGCCATTCCCTAACCCAAATGAAATGCCTGCCCCGACTTCACAGCTTCCTTTGCCTATGTGCTGTGACTGCCTCACACTTCTCTTTGATTTAGGGACCTCCAAGGTGTTCTTCCCTTCAAGCCCCAATCATGTTGCTCTCAGGACACGAAGGAGAAGTGTACTGCTGCAAGTTTCACCCCAATGGATCCACCTTGGCATCTTCAGGATTTGACCGACTCATATGTAAGGCACAGTTTTTGAATCTAGAATTACTGCTTTCTGCTACATAATTTTTGTTGTTGTTTTTTGTTTTTCAAGACTGGGTTTCTCTGTGTAGCTTTGGAGCCTATCCTGGCACTCTCTGGAGACCAGGCTGGCCTCGAACTCACAGAAATCCGCCTGCCTCTGCCTCCTGAGTGCTAGGATTAAAGGCGTGCGCCACCAATGCCCGGCCATAATTATTTTTTTAAATTTTGTGTGCCATAGAAGGCTTTAGGCATCCGTCTAAATTTGCAAGTTAAATTATAGTGGTAACACAATAAAATGGGCCTCAAAATAATGAGCAATCATTCAGGTACATCCATATGGTAAATAAAAAGAAGGAAACATTTTACTAATTGGGAAGTGGGTTGCTTTGGTTAGAGTTATATATTCTCTCTCTCTCTCCCTCCCTCCCTCCTCTTATCACTCTCATGTAGCCCCAGCTGTCCTCAAACTGGCTATGTAATGAGAATGACTTTGGAACATCTAATCCTCCTGCCTCCACCTCCCAAGTATTGGAATTATGAACCTATACTACCAAGAGTAGCTGAAGATATAATTTTCCATGGAAATGACTCTTGAGATGATTTAGCAAGAGCATCAGTTTAGTAGCAGTGGATTACTGAGTGTTAAGAGCAAAGAAAGAACTTTTCTACTTATAAAAACATGAGACCTTCATCCATACCTAGGATCCTAGTATATGAGGGAGAAAAATGGGATCCTCAAGTGGTGACTCACTAAAGTCATCTGCTGCCAGATTCTCAGTTACTCATTAGGAATGTCCATATTTGAAAAAATAAGTATGGTTTGAAGAGAGGGCTCATCAGTTAAGAACATTTTTAGTTAGCAGGGATTGGCTGGGCCTTTAGTCCCAGCCCTCAGGAGGCAAAGGTAGGTGGATCTCTGGATTTGAGGCTATCCTGGTTTACAGAGAATAGCCAAGAAACACAAAAGCCCTGTTTTGAAAAGAAAGGGGGGGAAAGCACTTGTTGCTCTTCCAGAGGATGTGAGTTCACTTCCCAGTCCCTGACATCAAGTGGTTCACAACTGCCTATATACAGGTTCAAGGGATCCAGTGCTCTCTTCAGATCTCTGAGGGTGTCTGCCGACACACTTTCCACATCAATAAATAAGAAATCTTTAAAAAAAATAAATTGAAAATGAAGCTGAGGTGGTATAGCTCAATGGTTCCATTTTCAGGCTGTCTACAGACTCTGAGCATACAAGAAAAAGTACTAAGTTTTTAAAAATTAAAGCTGAAGGGGTGGAAAGATACTTCAGCAGTTAAATGCGTATATTGCTCTTGTAGAGGGCCCAAGTTTGGTTCCCAGTACCTGCATGGTGGCTCGCAACCATCTCTACCTCCAGTTCCAGGGAATCCGACTCCCTCTTGTAACCTTCATAGGCAGGCATGCATATGGTGCATATACATACTTCCTGACAAAACACTCATACACATGAAATAAATAAACAAATCTTGTCTAATAAGTTAAGGCTGAGAAAATAGCTCAGTCAGTTAGGACCTGAGTTCAATTTGCAGAACTCATATAAAGCTGGGTAGGGTGGCATGTGCTTTAATTCTCGGCTCTGGGAGGGTGGACAGGTAGACCCCTGGGGCCCATCAGCTGGCCAGCCTAGTCTACTTAGCAAGTTCCTGGCCATTGAAGAGATCCTGTCTCAAAAAGAAAAAGGTAGATTATGTCTGATGAACAGCACCCACAGTTGTCCTCTCTGGCTTCCATATGTGTGCACTAGTGTACATTGACAATGGAACACATGAGCACATGCACACACAGAGAAATGTTAGTGTTAGGAAGATTGGTCTCGGTGGTAGAACTGATGTTGTTCCATGGGCATGCAATTTCAGAAATATTTTCCTGGTTATTTCACATTGACCTTTCTCTGGTGATGGTTTCCTTCCCTTCTCAACAGTATTGTGGAATGTCTATGGTGACTGCGATAACTATGCCACATTGAAGGGACACAGTGGAGCAGTAATGGAGCTGCATTATAACACAGATGGCAGGTGAGCATTCTGCATAATGAAATGACAACTGCTTCCCATACTAGTGCTTAGCATCTCTTAGAGACAGACTCTGTCAAAAACTGCATTTTGGTGGAGCATAGTGGCATAACCCTGTAATGTCAGCACTGAGGAAGCTGAGGTAGGAGGAGCACAGTTTTAAGGCTCATATAGGTAACATAGTGTACAGTTAAAGCACGTCATCATTTACCTTCTAATATGCCAGTACTCAACCAGATGTTTTGTTTTGTTATGTTTTCTGTTTTATAGACAAGATTTCTCTGTGAAACAGTCCTGGCTGTACTGGAACTTGCTCTATAGACCAAGCTGGCCTCCAGCTTACAGAGATCCACCTGCCTCTGCCTTCAAGTGCTGGGAATAAAGGCATACACCACCACTGCCTGGTGAAATGAAGCAAATGAAATTTGAAATTAGCTTAGCGCTTTAAATTTTTTATCATGGTGCGTAGAGGCACATGTCAGCTCTCAGAAAGGCAGAGGCGGGCAGATGTCTAAGTTCAAAGCCAGCCTACTCTACATAGTGAGATCCTATCTCAAAAAAAAAATTTTTAAAAACACAATTTTTTATTTATTTATTTATTTATTTATTTATTTATTTATTTGACATACCCAGTGTTTTACGTGGAGATTTCAACTCTGGTCCTTGTAGCTGAGCCATCTCCACAGCTCCTTTTTGTTTTCTTTGAATCATAGTCTTGGTAATTTACTCAGGCTGACTTTGAATTTACAGTCCTCCTGCCTCAGCCCCTGAATAACTGGGATTACAGGTGTATGACACTGCACCTTGCTTATTTTACATTTCTGATCTCCAATTTTGCATTTTAAGTTAAGAAAGTATTATAAGAGACTGGAGAGACAGCTCAGAGGTTAAGAACATGTCTCAGGATTTCTGTTGCTTTAAGTAGACACCACAACAATTCTCTTTTGTTAGTATTTCAAGGCAGGGTTTCTCTGTAGGTAGGCTAGGCTGGCCTCAAACTCAGAGATCCACCTGCCTCTGCCCACCCCCCACCCCCCCCCACCCCCGCCAGCCCCCTCCCCCCCGAGCCCGCACCCCCCCAGTGCTGAGATTAAAGGCGTGTGTCACCACTACCCAGCAACCATAGCAACTCTTTTATTTTATTTTATTTTTTGGTTTTTGAGACAGGGTTTTCTCTGTGTAGCTTTAGAGCCTATCCTGGCACTCGCTCACTCTGGAGACCAGGCTGGCCTTGAACTCACAGAGATCCACCTGCTTCTGCCTCCTGAGTGCTGGGATTAAAGGTGTGCGCCAACGCCCGGCCATAGCAATTCTTGCAAAAGGAAATATTTATTTGGAGCTGGCTTACAGTTCAGAGATTAGTCCAGTATTGTCATGGCAGAAAGCATGGGAGCACATGGGCAGACATGGTGCTGGAGAGGTAGCTGAGAGTTCTACATCTAGATCACCGGGCAACAGGGAGAGAGAGAGAGACACTGGGCCTGGCTTGAGCATATGAAACTTCAAAACCCACCCCTAGTTATACACTTCCTCCAGCAAGGTCACACCTACTTCAGCAAGGCCACACCTCCTGATAATCTTTTTCTTCAGCATTGTATTGGGCGTTATTGCATGTAGTCCATTCTTGGTTCTTGGGTGGTGATGAGGCAGGAGCATCTTGAGTTCAAGACCTGCCTGGGCTACATAGCATGGTCCTGTCTCAAAGGAATTTCAAGAAGTCATAATTATAAGATCGAGTTTAACTTAGAACTCTTTCCCATAGACAGAGCAAAGGGTTGGAATTATTCTGCTCTTAAATCTTGAATTACCAGTCAGGCTCCCCTCCACCACAGAAGAAAGTGCTTAAATACTTCTATGTGAGAGGGTATTGTATCCAGGTGTATCACAGAAAGGAAAAGATTGATTGATTAAAACTTCTATATTGGTTGTGTGGTGTGGGTCAACCTGATAGTGAAACCAGTAGGTAAATAGGATTGCCAAAGATAGGGTGAGGTACCCTGGGTTCAAGAGCTAAATGTATAATGCGGCAGGTAGTGATCCAGAAGAATCTGACAGGTTTCAGCAAGTGAAAAAGAGATCCCACTCTTTTTCTGTTTTGAGTTTGTCTTTTATTTTATTCATATAGGTATTTGCATGCATGTATGTCTGTGTACTACATGTATGCAGTACAGGTGGAGGCCAAAAAGAGGGCATCAGATCCCCTGTAACTAGAGTGACAGCTGGTTGTCAGCCTTTATGTGGGTGCTGGGAATCAAACCCAGGTCATTTGAAAGAGCAGCCACTTAACCACTGAGCGTGTCTCTATTCCCTGTTGTTTGTCTTATATTTTTTGTGTTGTTCTTCTAGCATGCTCTTCTCAGCATCGACAGATAAAACTGTGGCTGTGTGGGATAGTGAAACAGGCGAGAGGGTTAAAAGGCTGAAGGGTCACACTTCCTTTGTGAACTCATGTTATCCAGCCAGACGGGGCCCACAGCTTGTCTGCACTGGCAGTGACGATGGTACAGTTAAGGTAGGTATTATCTCATCTGTGTTGTCGGTTGGATTGGCATAATGTAAACTCTTGTCTTTCTACCAACATTATGCTTTTCTCTTAGTTGTAACTCATTTTCCAAAGCACACTTAAAAATTTCCCAATTAAGCAGGCAGTGGTGGTGCACACTTTTAATCCCAGCACTTGGGAGGCAGAGGCAGGCGGATCTCTGTGTGTTTGAGGCCAGCCTTGTCTACATAGTGAGTTCCAGGACAGGCTCCAAAGCTACAGAGAAACCCTATCTCAGGGGGGAAATAAATCCCAATTAAAATAATACCCTACAGAATTCTGTTAGAACCATAGAATGTATTGCTACTTGGAATCAATGGATTGCATGGATTTTATTCATGGCTTAGCTACAACTTGTGTGGCTTTGAGCAGTTCACTCTCTGCACTTTGCTTTATTTTTTTTCTTTTTATTTATTTATTTATTTATTTATTTATTTATTTATTTATTTTCTTTCTGAGACAAGGTTTTTCTATGTAGCCCTGGTTGTCCTGGAACTCACTCTGTGGACCAGGCTAGCCTTATGTGCTACTGCCACCTGGTACACTTTCTTAACCTTTCAAACTCTAACAGTAATATAAGTGTCTTACAAGGTTGCTGTGAAATAACAGGTGTCTGAAGAGCTCGTCAAGCACTCAGTGGCCTAGGATGGGAATTTACAGATCATTTAGTTCCATGATTCCCAAGCTGTCTGTGTTAGGACCACCTGAAGAACCTACTAAAAAGCCCGGAGTAGAGCCACTGCTGGCGACCTCAGTGGTGTAGTGAGACACTCTCAAAAGACAGACAGTAACAAAATTAGCCAGAGAATGGCCGGCCATCCTCAGCTGCCTAGCAAGAGTCTGTCTCAAGAAAAAGAACTCAATAAATAGCAAATAACTAAAAACTAATCAGAGTCTGGTTCAGTGAGTCTAGAATGGTCACCAAATACTGAGTGTTTTCCACTGAGATTTCAGAGCCTAGTGACCTCATCCAGAATGCTCCTTTGACACAATAAAATGGGGCCTAGGAACAAGGGGAAAACAACAATCAGGTTGTCTCAAAGGCATGATGCTTCATAGTATCAACTGTATTGTGAGTTTCATTGTGACACTTTCAGACATACGTATCCTTATACCATGTTCATACACATACACATATGCACACACGGTACCTTACCCTTTTCTCTGGCTGCCACATTCCCGGGCTGCTTGCTTTTTAATTTTTATCCTTTTTTTTTTCTACTTATTTTATATGTATGATTGTTTTGTCTGCATGTTTGTACTTGTACAACGTGCATTCCTACTTCTCTAAAAGAACAGTAAGAACTTGTTCTCTAAAAGAACAAGACTCTGTCTTGGGTCAAAGTACACATAAACTAGCCAGCACAAGGCCTGTATCACTAAGCTCTTGCTTACATGTACTTATTCATTTATTTTGGTGGTGGTGGTGGTGGTTGGAACCCAGGACCTCACAAGTGCTAAGGAGTACTCTGATAGTAAATTGGGGTTGGAGAGATGGTTCAGCAGTTAAGAGCATTTGCTGCTCTTGCAGAGGACCCACACAGTGACTAATGACCATATGTCACTTTGATTTGGGGGGAATCTAATGGCCTCTTAAGAGCACTGCATCCATGTAGTTCACAGACACACACACAGGCAAAACACCCATACACATATAAATATATAAATCTTAAATCTAATAAATAAAGGTGGTGATTCTGATGGTGATTTTGACGTGTTCTGTGCTGAATGTCATTCTATGCTGAATCACTTGGGGTTTGCAAGCCTGGAACCCTAGGTTAGCTGTACTGAATTTGGAATCTTTTTTTTCTTTCTTTCTTTCTTCAAGACAGGGTTTCTCAGTACCTTTGGCATTTGTCATAGAACTTGCTATGTAGACCATGCTGGCCTTGAACTCATAGAGATCCACCTGCCTCTGCCTCCTGAGTGCTGGGATTAAAGGTGTGTACCACAACCATCAGGTGAATTTGGAATCCTAAGGTTAAAGTAAGTGTGTGTGTGTGTGTGTGTGTGTGTGTGTGTGTGTGTGTGTGTGTGTGTGTGTGTGTGTGTGGTGTATGCACATAAGTGCCTGAGTTGTCCAGAAGACACTGTCATCCCCTGGAGCTGGAGTTACATCCGATGTTAGTGCTGGGATATGAACTTGGGTCCTCTGGAAGAGCAATAAGAACTTTTGGTTGCCTTGCCATCTCTTCAGCCCCATTAACAAGTGTTGTTAAACCGGGCAGTGGTGGCGAACGCCTCTAATCCCAGCACTGGGAAAGCAGAGCCAGGAGGATCTCTGTGAGTTCCAGGACAGCCAGAACTGTTTCACAGAGAAACCCTGTCTTGAAAAACAAAAACAAAAACAAAAAAAGGTGTTGTTAAGGGCCTGTTACACTTAGTGCAATAGATAGACGTTTATTCTCATTTGTATTCTTTCCTTTTCTCTTCCATTTTGCCTTTCCCCCTTTGTCCTCCTGTTTCTTTTTGGGTCCTTTAGCTTTTCCTTTTTTCTGGTAAAAGGAACAATTTATTGCTCAAAGCAGTATTGTTTTAGATTTATTTTATGTGTCTAAATGTTTTGCCAGTATATGTCTGTGTGTGCTGTGTCCATGGGTTGTACCTACAGAGATTAAAAGGCATTAGATCCCCTGGGACTAGAATTACAAATGGTTGTGAGCCACTATGTAGATGCTAGGACTCAAAGCCAGGTCCTCCACAAGAGCACTGGGTGCTTTTAACTTCTGAGCCCCCTCTGCAGCCCAAAGTACATTTTGTAAAATGGGCAATATGTCATATCATGTAAAGATGACTGCTTTTCATGTAGTCCTTTTTTCCATATTTTATGTTTTTATTTATATGTGTGTATTTGTGTACTTTCTGGAACTGAAGTTGTAGGCACTTGGTGAGCCTCCATGTGGGTGTTGGGAATTGAACCCTGCTTCTGCCTCCTGGGTAATGGGATCAAAGCCTGGCTCTATGGCTCTTATGTTAGGCCTGGTCAGGGAACGTACTTTAAGATGAGCCTAGAACATGTTCTACAAAAACTTTAGGCAAATGATGAACATTAGAAGTAATGAGGTGGGATTATGAGCTGCTCACTAGTACATGATAAAGGTGTGTTGGCCATTTCTGTGACATCCCTACCAAAGATAAATCTTCAGTCTCACCCAAGCAATACCAGACAAGGCCTAGTGCAGGGGGGGAAATTCCTGTGATCTTCACAATCGCCAAGGCCACAAAGCTCAAGGGAAAAAGACTAAAAAGTCATGACAAATTTAACACATAGTTCCAAACTGAATCTTGGTGTCTTATTAAGGGTAAGTAGGTGATGGTTAAGCTTGAATGGCGTTTTGAGCGTCATGGTAAACTTGTGTCTCAGTTTCTTCCTGTTGATGGCACACTGAGGTTAGGTAGGGACATCTGTGTGGGACAAACACTAGGAGGTATTAGGGAGATCGGGCACTACTCAGCAACTCACTCTAAAATGATTTTAAGGAAAAAAGAAAAAACTCTTCCAACTTTTCAGTAAGTTGTGATTATTTCAAAATTTTAAAATTATTTTAATTAAACTTAAGTGGCTACCATACCTTTTAGGTTAAAGACAGTTTGGCGCCAGGTGTTGGGGCACACACCTATAACCCAGTACACAGGAGGCTGAGGCAAGAAAATGGTGAGTTTCAGACTAGCCTGCACTACATAGTGACTGCCTCAAAAAAAAAAAAAAAAAAATGAGGGACAAAGATTTTTATCTGAATAAACATTATCTGTTGAGACAAAGGTTCTTCATATATTATATGGGACCTGAATTACCAAGGCCTTTACTTCCAAACCAAGAAGTTTGAACTTGGTCTGGAGAATTGCACAGCTTAATGTCTCTTTGAAGGGGAAAAAAAAGGAAAGGAAAGCACTCCTTTCTCAGGTGTCTCTTTCCTATAGATTTTTTTAAAGGTTTATTTTATTTATTTTTACTTTATGTGCATGTGTGTCTGTGTGAGGATGCCCTTGATTGGGAGTTGCAGACAGTTATGAGCTGCCATGTGAGTGCTGGGAATTGAACCCAGGTCCTCTGGAAGAGCAGCCAGTGCTCTCAACTGCTGAGCTGTCTCTCCAGCCCCCTCCTATAGATTTTTTTTGCTTGAGATAAAGTTTAGAAAGCTAGACTGGGGCTGTAACTCCGTGTAGAACCCTTACCTGTCATGCACAGGGTCCTTGGTTCACTCTCTAGCACTTAAAATAAATGAAATAAATCAAAATTAAAGTGACTTTGATACCTGAACATTGCACCATCCCCAAAGAAAACCAACGAAGTCATTCCTGTTTCCTTCCTATAGTCTAGCCCCTTGGCAACTTAGCCTGTCTGTGTCTCTCTCATTTACCTGCTCTGGACATTCCCTACAAATAAAACGAGACAAGCTACAATCTCAGTGTCCAGGGGAAATCTCAAATTTGAGACCAACCTGGGCTACTTTTCTGTACAATATGGAGAATGATCTATGATAACCATACCTTTCGTCTTGAATGAGTGAGTTTATTAAGTACATAACAAGCAAATGTAAAAGAACAAATAGTAAATAGCATGAACGGCAAATAGCAAAATATCCTCGAATTAATTTATAATAGCCAGCAAAGATGCTGGAAGTAGCCTGCTTGAGAGGTCAGAGGTAACCCTATCAAATCAGAACTCACACAGACACACAGCAGAAATCAGCTGCGGAAGTTGGGACACTCTGCTGGAGTTCCCACTGAGCTTTCTCCCCTGGCTAAGCTGGATTCTCCTTCCCACTACAGGCATTTTTGCATCATAGAATGGGGACTGTTGAAACTGGTTACCTTCTAGCTGTTCTCAAAGGCATGGGGTTTAATTCCCTTAGCTGCTGGCTGTTTCTCCATCTCCCTGGTGCAGACCCAGCTTGACCCTGGATTAGGGTTTGGAGGAGACAACAGAGGATCTCTCCACTCCTGGAATCCACTTTCTTCAAGCACACCACAGTGTACCAATGTAATTTACATTACAGCTACATGGTACAACAGTCTCAGTGTTTTTCAGGGCTGGGATAAAGTGCTTTTTGTGCAAGCATGGGAACCAAAGTTCAGATCCCTACCACCCAAGGAAAAAAGATGGTGGGCCTGGTGGTTTACTAGAATCCTAGTCCACTGGGCGGAAGAGACAGAGAATCCATGGAACAAGCTGAGAGAGTAGCTGAAATGACAGGCTCCAGATTCAGAGACCCCAGTATAGGCAGACGATCCTGTCCCACAGGCCACTCCCAAGTAACCACACAGAGGCTATTAATTAAATAATTATAAATTTTATAATTAATTATAAATGCTTGGCCAATAGCTCAGGCTTGTTACTCGCTAACTCTTATAACCCATTATTTCTTATCTATGCTCTGCCACATGACTTGGTACCTTTTCTCAGTACAGCTTGTCCTTCTTCCCATCATTCTGTTTGGCTCTCCTCCTAACTTTATTCTATCCAGCTAGTGGCCAGCCAGCTTCTTTTTAAACCAGTCACAGCGGCATGTACTCCCATGGTGTAAAGGAATATTCCACACCCCACCTCTGTGTGTAAGGGGAAATGGCACCTGATGTCAGCCTGCAGCTTGCACAGTGCATTCATTGTTTGTACATCACACATGCATTAATATACATCATGGGCGCACGCTACACACAAGTGAACAAATTTTTTTTTCTTCCCTGCAGCTGAATGTGGTACTACACTTGTGTGATCATGGTGCTTGTGAGGGGAATCAGGAAGATAAAGAACTCTTGAGGTTTTTGGTTTAGTTTTTTTTGACAGAGAAACTGAAAATATTACTAAAATGACTTGTTCTTCCAGGCTTCATTAGGCGATAAAAGTGATCCCCGTGTCATGAGATACTATTGCTTCATAATGAAAGCACTGGAGACAGTGATGAGATCGAGACAGTTTGTTACAGCCTTTCAAAGCCAGGCGCAGCCTAGCATGGAGGCACGCTGCTGGCGTGCAGAGAAAAGTTATAACTGAACTGACACATGACCCTCCTCTTTCCGGAACTGTCAAGAGTACAGCCCTTTTCTTTGTTTGTTTGTTTGTTTGTTTGTTTGTTTGTTTGTTTTTCAAGACAGTTTCTCTGTAGTTTTGGAACCTCTACTGGAGCTTACTCTATAGACTACGCTAGGCTCATACTCACAGAGATCCACCTGCCTCTGCCTCCGAGCGCTGGAATTAAAGGTTTGCACCACCAACACCCAATAGGAGTAATCTTAGGTGCCATCTAGGTCTTATTTTTCACTGACACTTGTTACATTTTACATACTGATTTTGATTGTTTAAGATTTATTTATTTTTCTTTTATATGTATAGGTGTGTTGCCTGCATGTCTGTCTGTGCATCATTTACATTGCCTGGCACTTGTGGAGGCCAGAAGAGGGAGTCAGATCCTTTGGAATTGTGGGGGCTGGGAGTCAAACCTGGGTCCTCTGGAAGAACAGCAGCCAGTGCTCTTAGTCACTGAGCCATCTCTCCACCCCCATGGGCAGGCTTAGCTGTTTAGTAATTGGATGCCCTAAACTTCTAGCTTAGATGGGAAGGCTCAGGGTTGGGAATAGCTGAAGTGCCAAGCATTAGCAGGGGCCCAGTGTTTCCGGTTCATTTGAAGGTGGCCTGGGGTGTGCTGTGTGATTGCTCCTGAGAATTATGTTACTGATGGTGCCTGTTTTCCACTTCAGCTTTGGGACATCCGCAAGAAAGCAGCTATCCAGACATTTCAGAACACATACCAGGTGTTAGCTGTGACCTTCAACGACACAAGTGATCAGATTATCTCTGGTGGAATAGACAACGATATCAAGGTATGGTTGTTTATGTTATATTTACCTTTCATGTATACATAGCAGAAGTAATCTTTTTAAAATTTTGACATTGTAGGTGGTTGGCACTTAATGCCAAACTAAAAGGAAGATAGTGACCTGAAACTTACTTTCTTTTGTACTAATTACTTCCTAAATCAAAGGTTACATATAAATGTATATAGGCTCATAGAATTGCCACCAAGGACCAGGTGTTTAATATGAAATGTGTAATCCTTGAGTGGAGGGGAACTGTGAAAAATACAGAGTATGGCCAGGCCTGATAGTGCACGCCTTTAATCCCAACACTCAGGAGGCAGAGGCAGGCAGATTTTGATGAGTTCAAGGCCAGCCTGGTTTGCAGAGTGAGTTCCAGGTCAGTTGGAGCTACATAGAGACCTTTTCTTGAAAAAACAATATGGAGTGAATTCATTCCCTGACTAGATTATCTGTCTACTCATTTTTAATTACACTTATTTCTGTGTGTGGAGGTCAGAGAACAACTTGTAATCAGTTCTGTCCTGTCCTGTGAGTCCCAGGGGTTGACATCAAACTGTCAGCCTTGGTAGCAGGTGCCTTTACCTATTGAACCTTCTTACTCTACACAAGACATTGACAATCGTTTTTTAGCTCTCTGGTCTAAAGAGACAGTGATTAATCTCTGACTGTCTCCCCTCCTCCTCAGTATGGTCCTTTTGACAGTGTGGAAAGGAAGTTTCCTAAGCTTTTCCAAGAAGAGGGAACATACATTGGGGAAAGCTGTGGACCAGCCCAGCCCCACCCTCCACCCCCCATCCCCTGTTTTGGCAGCCATGACAGGCTAAAACCTGCTTGCCTGACCTTGCTGGGCATGCCCTGCTCACTAGGAGGTCAGATGCCCTCCTCTTGGCAAGGAACCAATCAGAAGTTAGCTAGCATGGCTCTGGGTGTGCTTTCCGGACAAGTGCACAGCAGTGATGTGGGGAGCATAGCAACCGCCCTGGGAGGGCCGATGGGCCCTAACAACCAGTTGACCAATCAACACAGGGCAGGTCCTCCAAGCCTGGAGGTGCACCAATCCTGAGCCTGTGGATACTCCTAGACTCCTTATGTTGCTGTAAGATCCCTGTCTCGTGGTTTCTCTGGGTCTTTCTGCAGCCATCTGTGGTGGATGAAAGAAAGGTCTGAGCTAATAGAGTTAGCTTGTTAAACAACTGCAATAAAAGACTCATTGCTTTTGCATCAAAATGGGCCGCTTGGTGATTTTGGGGTTCAGAATTTGGGCACAACATGGACCAGTCCTAAATTCCAACCAGTTCCTCCTTTTGTGGTTGCCTCATGTTCTTCAGCTCCTTTAAGCCCCAGTTTCCTTGAGTAAACAGCGATGAGAGCAGCATCTGCCTTGTGGGCTTGTAAGGTTCACAGAGTCGTAGACATAGCAAGTGCCAATTGGCAGGCAGTGTGGAGCTGCAGTTGGTGTCTGCCTCTGCCTCTTTGGAGTCTTTGAGGAGCTCCGTCTGCTTTATTGTGACCATAATGATAGGTAATGCTCAACTTCCTGTTGTGACCCTGCTTAGAAGCTTTACCTCCCCAACCCCCTCTCCTTTGCTTTTACTAGATGAGGTGTCCTTACTTTTGTCTGCAGGTGGTGGAAGTGCTTCAGCCTTTCTTTCTTCAGCACTCCATCGGCTTCTTTCTTGTCTTCTTTTGCATGCACACCCACAAGTGTGCACACATGCACACACACATCCCAGCTGCTGGTCTGCATCAAGCTTTCTATTTTCTATGTAGCTGAGGATGGTCTTCCCTACTCCTCCTTGTCAGAGGCTGTGGGAGTATACAGTAGGTGACAACTAGCGTTTAGATGTCAGTCTATCAGAGGAATGATTCTCTGGTGGAGAATACTGTTCAGGTAAGGCTAATGGGACCATTGACTCTGGGAACTAGTGATTTTGTCTGTCATTTTACATGTGCAAAAGTAGCTATTATTGTTAGACCCCCGAAAACTCAAGTATCCGGGGTCTCAGGCCAGGTTCGCGGTCACCACAATCACCAGGCGGATTCGAGAGCTTACTGCAAACTGCACGAGGCTTTATTGTAATTTAACGAACTAACCCCATGTTAGCTCGGGTCTTTCACCCACCCGCCATGGCGGACAGCTAGAAAAAGACGGCTCCTTGGGTCTCCCAAAAGATCTTATAGGGCAGCGTAAGGGGAGTGTCTAGGGGTACGCACAGGCTCACGATTGGTGTGCCTCCAGGCTTGGAGGGCTTGCCCTGTGTTGATTGGTCAACTGGTTGTTATGGCTCATAGGCCCTCCCAGGGTGGTTGCTATGCTCTCTACGTCATTGCTGTGCGCTTGTCCGTAAAGCACACCCAGGGTCGTAAAGCATAGCGCCACCAGCTAACTTCCGATTGGTTCCTTGTCACGAGACAGGCATCTGACTTTCTAGTGACTAACTTCTGATGGGTTCCTTGTCACAAGACAGGCATCTGACCTCTACGTGACCAAGGTAGGTTTATGGCAAGCACGTGTTCGGCTGTTATGGCTGCCAAAAGGGAAGCCGGTTCCTTCATTATGACACTGGGTGGTGATAGTGGTGGTAGTGCACGCCATTAATCCCAGCCCTCGGGAGGCAGAGGCAGGTGGATCTCTGTGAGTTCAAGGCCAGCCTGGTCTACAGCACTAGTTCTAGGACTGACTCCATAGCTACTGAGAAATCCTGTCTAGAAAAACCAGGAAGAAAAAAATACTTGTTTTATAACTAGATCTATTGTCCCATGAGGACTGTAAGACACTTAAAAGCCTACTTTGTTCCTTTTATTTAGATTAATTTTTCCTCAGTCTAAGACAATCTATACATAATTAGTTCATTTTTATCTCAGAGCAAATTTAAACTAGACTGAATGTTTCTGTAAATGAATTGTAAGTTAAAAATTTTACAGATATGTACAAGGACATAGTCACAGATGTTTAACCAAGGTTATTAACATAAAGCACCCTAAAATATTATGTCAATTTTTTCTAACTAAACTTGGCCAATAACATAGGTCAACGGCCATTATTTTTTAATTTTTTTAACAACATTCTACATAAATTTTAACCTCAGTTTATGATATAAAACTCAAGTTTCAGCTAATTGTTTATTGTTTAGGTCCCAAATAACAATTAGTCAATTAACCAAGTCCAAAGAAGGTTAGTCTTATGTCCAGCTACTGTGGTTAAAGTTTCACAATTAGCCAGGACTATAAAGGATGGTCTGGCCCTGTAGCCAAAATTATAAGGTTCCTTCCTTTTCTGTGTTCTGAAATTACAAACAGGATAAGGGAATATATTTTTAGGGTTGAGATGTTTTCAATACCATTGCCTGGTTGCCTGGGAAGGTGTCAAGCACCATGTCCCTGACTATGCATTATCATGGTAAGTGGCTGGCTCCTTATCACTTACCCAAGGAAAGTGTTTTGACCATAAGATGTAACTCTTGTAGCCATTTTTCTAATTGTCTCAAGTCTCCTGTAAAAATATGTATTTAAGCTGGGTGAACAAAGAAACATTGAAACAAGAGAATTGAAACAAAAAATTGGAACTAAAGAGAATTAGAGACAATTAGAGCAGCAAAATAGTAAAAGAAAATGACCCTCAAATCCTGTATGTAAGTCTTTACCCCTCAGATAGACAACCCTTAAGTTCAGTTTCACTACGCTGTTACCTTTTCTTCGAACCCTGGTTGTAGCCTTGAGAGCTGGTCTCTTGGGCTGTGGTACCTCCTGTTAGAGCCTTTACCGTGATGAAATGCTGAGAAAAACTGTAGATGGCTGGGGATGCAGTTCAGAGAGTAGACTGCTTGCGTGGCATGCACAAAACCCTGAGTTTGATCTCCAGCCTCAGATAACTTTAGAATAGTGGGGCATACCTATAATCCCAGCATTTGGGAGGTAGATGGAAGATCAGAGGTCATCCTTAAACCTCTTCTTGCTGTCACCCTGTGAATTGTCCCTTCACAGCCTCTTCATGAAGAAGGTTGATTGTAGTGATGATAATTTTGTCTCTAGTACGTTAAGATTGGACAGACAGGGGTTGGAGAGCTGGCTCAGGTTAAGAGCACTGACTGCTCTTCCAGAGGTCCTAAGTTCAAGTCCCAGCAACCACATGGTGGCTCACAACCATCCGTTATGAGATCTGGTGCCCTCTTCAGGTGTTTAGACATACACAGATGCAGAATTATATACACATAATGAATAAATAAATCTTAAAAAAAAGAAAGATTGGACAGACAGACAGAGCCCAGGGTTTTGTTCCACAGTCATACTCAACATTTATTAAAAAAAAAAACCCTGAAGAGTTTTTTGCACTGTACTGGCTGGTTTTGTGTGTCAACTTGACATGAGCTAGAGTCATGAGACGAAGGAGCCTCAGCTGAGGAAATGCTTCAGTGAGATCCAGCTGTAAGGCATTTTTTCATTTAGTGATCAGTGGAGGAGGACCCAGCCCATGGTGGGTGGTGCCATCCCTTGGTGGGTGGTCCTGTGTTCCATAAGAAAGTGGGCTGAGCAAGTCATCGGAAGCAAGTCTGTAAGCAGCTCCCCTCCGTGGCCTCACCATCAGCTCCTGCCTCCGGGATCCTGCCCTGTTTGAGTTCCTGTCCTGACTTCCTTCATTGATGAACAGGAATGTTGTTGGAGTGTTCTCACAAGCACACAGAACTCTCCTCACAAAGCTTCATTCCTGGACCGTGTTCCAACAATCACCCAGTGACTTCTTTGTTGCTAAATTATGAAGCCTTTTTAAAAAGCCTTTTCCCCTTTCTTAATATAATCCCATTAACACAGACCTGAACTATCTTCCCCAAGTTCTGTGACAACGGCCTTAGCACTCTGGCAGGTTACTCCCCCATCATAGGCTTCAGTGATCTCTCTCTAGGTTTATGACCTCCACCACCTTCCCTTCCTTAGGTCTGGGGATAAAACTCAGGGTTCTATGTATGCTTTAAGATACTGCTTGGGAGCTAGTGAGATGGCTCAGTGGGGAAGGCCCCTGACACCAAGCCTGACCACCTATTCAGTCCCTAAAGCCTATGTGGTGAAAGAACAGAACCAACTCCTGCAAATTATCCTCTGACCTCCACATGTGCACACCACTTAAGCGGTTTGTTCTCTCTAGGTAAATAAATGAAAACAATTAAAGATACTACTTTGGTATGTGCCTGTAAAAATGTTAATGTTTGCTAAAGATTCTACTCTGGTGTCTGCCTGTAAAAATGTTAATGTTTGCATAGATTTCCTATGGCTATCAAAACTATCATCTCTATAATCCTAGCATAAGACGGCTGGGGCAGGAGGATCACATGCTCGAGGACAACCTGGGCAACATAGTAAGACCTTGTCTCAAAAAACACAAACAAACCTGGTAAATAACCAGCATGTAGGACAATTTCCAGCCTCCCTCAGAGTTTACAGTGTTGCCCTTTGTGCCACACCCTGTCCCTGATGTCTTTCAACCACTGATCTCTTTGTCCTATTGTTACTTTTCCAGAATATTTGGGGTATATGAGTGTGTAGCTTCTGGGGGACTGGGTTCTTTTTAGTTAAGCTTCACCACAGGGACAAACAGGCAGAATACTTGTATTTGTCATCTTACTACAAACAGTATGGAGCATGGCAGTTTGGTATAGCCTGAAGGTCTGCCTGGTCCTCCTGTAGTTTTCTGTCATCCTGGAGACAGTCTGTCTGTCATACCTTCTCTTAGGGTGGGTTCGCTGCAGAAAACAAATCCTAGCCATTGTATGTTGATATATACCAGTTTTCCTCTGAAATTTGAACTTATCTCAGATATGAGGAACATATAAATATAATCCCATGAATACTGCGGTTAAATTTAACTCTGTATTCTAAAATATCCATCTCTATGTTTTTGGAAAGTGTCCTGATTCTTATAGCCGTGTAGCCTTCATCTTTCTAAACTAAGTCATGATTTGGTGTCCACTAGTTTTCTTTGAGATAGTAGACATGTAGCTCTGACTGACCTTGAACTCATAGGTATTCCTTTGCCTCCTGATGCTGAGATTAAAGGTGTGCACCACACCTGGGCTTGTTTTGTTTGTTTGGGTGGCAAGTTCTCACACTTGCAATCTTCCCATCTTAACCTTCTGAATGCTGGCATTGTAGGCTTGTATTTAAGGGGATTCAAAGTGGGTATTTTAAAAAGTGTGTGTGGGCTGGGCATTGATGGCGCATGCCTTTAATCCCAGCACTCAGGAGGCAGAGGCAGGCGGATCTCTGTGAATTCGAGGCCAGCCTGGTCTCCAGAGCGAGTGCCAGGATAGGCTCCAAAGCTACACAGAGAAACCCTGTCTTGAAAAAACAAACAAACAAATAATAATAAATAAAAAATAAAAGGGTTCTGTGTGTGTGTGTGTGTGTGTGTGTGTGTGTGTGTGTGTGTGTGTGTGTGTCCTTTAGGAGGCAGAAGAGGGTTCTGATCCCTTGGAGCTAAGTTAACATGTAGTTGCTAGCCACCCAGTGTGGGTACTGGAAACTGACCAAGGATGCTATGCATCAGATACTCTGGAACACTGAGCTACCTCTCCAGCCCTAGTATTCAAATTTTTACATCAGTACATTCACGTAACTCCTTTCTGAATAAAAGAAAGTGCTATGCTTTAGGGGATATCATATATTTTATTCATTTAGAAAAATTACATGGCAGTATTAAATGAATTTCTTTTATAATAGCAATCACCTTCAGAAAATTGCTAATCTTTTTCCTTGTGACATCCAGGCTATTTCTGTTCATTTTAATGTTTATTTTTACATATTTGCTTAATCGCCTATTATGTAAATATATTTATATTTTGGCTTTAGAGTTATTTTAGGAACTGCTAAATAATATTTAGAGCCTGCCATGTACCAGGCATATGCAAAGCATTCTTACTTGTAATCTTTCACAATGAGAGAGCACTTGCCTATTGTGCTTGAGGCTCTATGCTCAATCTCCACCACCACAAAAAATACAAAAGACAGACAGAAGACATGCATATACTGTTGGGGCTGGAGATGGAATCAGTGGTAGAGCACAAAGCCCTGGACTTGAACCCCAGTGATGAACAAACAGGGAAGGGCAGAACTCCTAGATACTCTTGTGACTGTCTTCCAGAAGAGGCTCAAAGGACTCTTTGCCTAAACATGCTTTCCATTTTCTTTCTTCTAAAAATATATATATGCATATACATACATATGTATTGTTTCTATATACATGTTATAAGATGAAAAATCTTAGTTGTTTTCAGTTTCATGTTTACTTTATATAATTTTGGGCATTACTTTCAGTAAGTCAGTTATCTGATTTTGTCCCTGGTTGACCTGGAGCTTGCAGCAGTCCTGCCTCTGTCTCTAGTGATGATCTTTAGTTTTGTTTTTGAGACTTCTGACCTCAAATATACTATATAGCTAAGGGTATCTTTGAACTTCTGACCCTCTGCCTTTCCTCCCAAGTGCTGGAATTCAGGGGTGCACTTGGCATCCCCCCCCCAAAAAAACAGGGTTTCTCTGTGTAGTCCAGGCTGTCCTGAAACTCACTCTGTAGACCAGGCTGGTCTCTAACTCATAGAGATCCACCTGAGTGCTGGGATTAAAAGTATGCGCAGCCACCACCTGGCTTTTTTTTTTTTTTTTTTTTTTTTTTTTTTGAGATGGCCTTATAGCCAAGTTAGTCTGGAACTCTGTTCAAGCTGGCCTCAAATTCAAACTCTTTCTTCATCTGCCTCCTGAGTGCTGGGTTTAGACATATACCACTAAGCCTGGCATCTGGTATATATAGTTGTGTTTCTCTTTTTTAGATTTTTACACTTTATTTGATGTATATGAACGTATGTGCACCACATGTGTGCCGGGTGCCAGAGTTGGTGAGAAGAGGGCGCTGGACCCCCTGCACCTAGGGTCACAGATAGCTGTGAATCACCATGTGATGCTGGAAGCCAAACCCAGATCCTGTGGCAGTACAGCAATACTCTTAACCTCTGAGTCCTTTCCCCAGACTCAAGTTTGTTTGATTTATTTGTTGCTGTTGTTGTTCTTATTGCTGGGGTTTTTTTGTTTTTGTTTTTTGGTTTTTGGTTTTTTTTTTTATATATATATAAAGATTTTATTTATTTATTATGTATGCAGTCTTCTGCCTGCATGCCAGCAGAGGGCACCAGATCTCATTCAAGGTGGTTGTGAGCCACCATGTGGTTGCTGGGAATTGAACTCAGGACCTCTGGAAGAACAGTCAGTGCGCTTAACCTCTGAGCCATCTCTCCAGCCCCTTGTTTTTGTTTTTGTTTTTTGTTTTTTTGTTTTTTCAAGACAAGGTTTCTCTGTGCCTTTGGAGGATGTCCTGGAACTAGCTCTTGTAGACCAGGCTGGTCTCAAACTCACAGAGATCCACCTGCTTCTGCCTCCCGAGTGCTGGGATTAAAGGCGTGTGCCACCAACGCCCGGCTACTGTTATTTTTAATGTAAGGTCTCTCTATGTGACCCTGTTTGTAATGGAACTGTCTCTGTAGGCCAGCCTGGCCTTGAACTCAGAGATCTGCCTGCTTCTGCTTCTAGAATCCTGAGCCATCGTGTCTCTACTTCTCTTTTCTTTCTTTTTTAAGATAGTGTCTATGCAGTCCTGGCTGTCCTGGAGCTCACTTATGTAGACAAGCTGGCCTCAAAGTCACAGAGATCCTCCTGCCTCTGAGTGCTGAACTTAAAGGTGTGCACCACCACACCTGGCCTTTCTCTGCTGTTTTTCAATTTGAATATTGAGTGCAGTTTTGTGTTTTTATAGGTTTGGGACCTGCGTCAAAACAAGTTAACCTATACCATGAGAGGCCATGCAGATTCTGTCACCGGCCTGAGTTTAAGTTCTGAGGGATCTTATCTCTTGTCCAATGCAATGGACAATACAGGTAACTTTGGAGAACAAAGCTGTTCTTGGGCTAGTGTCTGTTGACCCTAAAAGGGAGGAGGAGTTGGTATTAAATGAAATGCATTGGGGAAGCAGTGATTGGACTCAGCTAGTTAAACTATCTACATTCAGACTAGATTACTTGAATTTGATCCTGGGACTCGAAGGCAGCTGGGCAGTGATGTTGCACACTTTCAATCTCAGCACTTGGGAGACAGACACAGGCGGATCTCTGGGTTCAAGGCCAGCCTGGTCTATAGAGTGAGTTCCTGGACAGGCAGGGCTGTTATACAGAGAAACCCTGTCTCAAAAAGAAAGGGGGAGGGGCTGGAGAGATGGCTCAGAGGTTAAGAGCACCGATTGTTCTTCCAGAGGTCCTGAGTTCAATTCCCAGCAACCACATGGTGGCTCACAACCATCCGTTATGAGATCTGGTGCCCTCTTCTGGTGTGCAGATATACATGGAAGCAGAATGTTGTATACATAATAAATAAAATCTTTTAAAAAAAAAGAAAGAAAGAAAGGGGGGATTAAAAAGAGCCTTAGCAATTAGTATTGTGTTGTATTGGTCCTCCTCATGAAGGAGACAGTATTTGTTACTGACATGGAAGCTGCTGGCTCATAGTTGTGTTTGTTGCTTGACTGGTTTGGATTTGCTTTGTAGTGCGAGTCTGGGATGTCCGGCCCTTTGCTCCCAAAGAGAGATGTGTGAAGATATTTCAAGGAAATGTGCACAACTTTGAAAAGGTGAGTGGTACCTGCCACGGGGGATGATTTTACTATCCATTTGATCTGAAGAAACTTTTATAGTGATACTAAGGATAGAGAATTGTTGACCCACTGAGAATGAGTGAAGTCTGGTAACCAGCATCATTGAAGCTGCCCTCTCTCCTGCTCCTGCCTCCCGTGTGCTCAGATCCCAGGAGCATGTCCCCACCCATGTTGGACAAGGCAGCCACACGGATAGATAGCACTGGGGCCAGTCCTCTTTGGTAAGACTTCTGACTTCAGTACCTCCCTAACAGGGCAAGCCTGGCTTTTTATTCCTTGGAATCTCAACCCTGTAAATCAGTATCTGTGGGCCCTGGGCTCACATCGCTGTTACCCAGATGCCAGCTCTTAGAGTCCTGGGTCTACACCCATTCCTCTTGTTATCACAATGGCCTGAGTTCAAGAGAGTTTTTCTGAAACCCTCACGTGTCCAGTCAGCTCTTTTGGAAAGGATTCTTCTGTCATTGAATTTAAGAGAGATTAATGATTTTCTTTTGAGAGTTCCCTGAGATTGTTTTGCCTTATAAATCAAATCTTACTTTTGTTGGGTTTGGCGTTTTTTTTTTTTGTTTGTTTTTCTTCAAGATAAAGCAATAAAGAATAAAAACAAAAAAATAGGATAAAATTTTTAAATGTTGTAATGAGGATCAAGAGAAGTGGAGCAAAGGGAGCCAAGTCTTGTTGTGGGGCTTGTTCTTGATAACTAGGGTTAGCATTTCTGAATCTAGTTTTTGTGTAGTATAAAGTTACAAAGTGGGCTGGAGAGTTGGCTCAGCAGATGAGAGCACTGGCTGCTCCTGCAGAGGACCTGACTTTGGTTCCTGACAACTGCATGGCAGCTCACCGTTGTCTTTAACCCCAGTCCCAGGGGATTCGACCTCTTCTGGCTTCCTCAGTCATCAGGCACACCAGACATACCTGCAGACAAAACACCTAAAATAATACACATAAAATAACAGATAAATATTTAAAGGAAAATAAGTAAAATTATAGAGCATGCTGAGAGGTTTTTTTGTTTTTGTTGTTGTTTGTGGGTTTGTTTTGTTTTGTTTTGTTTTTGAGACAGGGTTTCTCTGTGGCTTTGGAGGCTGTCCTGGAACTAGCTCTTGTAGACCAGGCTGGTCTCGAACTCACAGAGATCCATCTGCCTCTGCCTCCTGAGTGCTGGGATGAAAGGTGTGTGCCACCACCGCCCAGCCTAGAGCATGCTGTTTTGAGCAGGGCTATATTAGCTGATGTTTATTCTGGGGAGACACTCAGTCTCCTAGAAAATTTAGTCAGTTGACTCCTAGTACAGCAAGAGCAATTTGGCATATTAACTGTCCTGTACATTCCTGCTCATTACAGAACCTCCTCCGGTGTTCTTGGTCACCTGATGGAAGCAAGATAGCTGCTGGCTCAGCAGACAGGTATGGGTTCCTGGGTATAAGGTAGAGAATGATGTGGCTATTCAGGTCTCACATTTAATGCAGGGATATGAAGACAACAGACATATTTGATGCCATCTGAAGGACTTAAAGCCTGTGTTGAACAGAGTTGTCTGTCTCTGTTTCCATTTTAGACTGTTGTAATCTGTTGGAAACTCATAATCTCCCAGCTGTCCTGGTCTTTTGCCATGCTTTACTCCATTCGATACATTTGAGACTGTCCTCTCTGGCCATCCCAGTGCTGCACTCTCAAGGAACTGTCAACCTCCCTTGCGCATCCTCACTCACCCCGGGTTCCCTCTCAGACCTCCCTCTCTACTCTAAGACTCTGGGTCTTCCTAGTAACGACTGCTATATCTGACCTTTCCCTGGTACTCTCTCCCCCTTTGTCTCCTTAACATAGCACATTGCTCTTTGCTGTAGTCACACTTCATATGTCTAACTTTTATTAGCATTTCCCCCTCGTACGTTTAGACAAGCATATTGGGATATCCCTATGAATTGCTCTCAGCAGTCAGGGGGTGCATCTTGACATTCTCTGTAAACTCAGGTACTGCTAGTTGATGCTTGAATTGTTATAATCACTTGCTAACAATTATGAGAATGAATTCCTAGGTCAGAGATGGCAGTCAAATTCCACCCTTTGTGTCAACCCAAAATTGGGTTGTAGCTGCCAGTGTTGAAGATGATTCAGAGCCAGGTCTGGGCTCAGTAGAAAGTGCCAGCATTGCTGAGTGAAGTGGGCTGCATGTCGTCTGTTGTGCCAAATAGGCCAAGGCTTTCTTATGTGCAAACTTAAGCTGGTTCAAGGCCTTGTGTTGTGAGTGAGAGACAAGGGAGAAAATATACCCATCAGATGCTGTTGTTCATGTACTAGGGAGGAAATTGGGTGCAGTAGGGATTCTGGGGGCCAAGGACAATGGGCTTATGGGGACTCCTGGAGACCCAGTGGTAGAGGCCTGTAAACCAGGTTGCTCCCTAGCTCATAGCTTTTAGCACACTTCAGGATTCTCTTTGGGGACATGCTTGAAAACTGTTTTGTTTTGTTTTCAGGACATGATCTCCATATATAGCTCTGGCTGTCCTGGAACTCACTCTGTAGACCAGGATGACCTTGAACTCACAACGATGTATCTGCCTCTGCCTCCCAAATACTTGGGTTTGAAAGATGTGTACCACTACACCTGGCTTATGCTTGGAAAATTTTATGTCCTTTTTTCTACCAAACAAGTTTAATGTCAGGAAAATTGGACAAGTATTCAGGCTGGGACAAGTGGTTACCTAAAGGAAACAGTGCTATATTGATGGTTTGCCTCTCAGAAGCTTAGAAAGCCTACCTTTAAGAGTTTAAGAGATTTTCTATTGAGAAAAAGAAAATTTAACCCCACCCCTACCCCTTGGCACCTTGTTGGTGTTATTCTTTTATCAGCTAGGGACAAAGCAAATGGTAATCCTTTGTTCATCCTAGTTTGATGCCTGGCTTGGTGGCCAAAGCTGTTTCATACCTAGAGCACATTAAAAAACAGACAAACAGAAACTTAGGAAATAGACCAGGGAGACTTTCCTGGTGTTTGTTTGCCTGTAACCCAGCACTCAGGAAACTAAGGCAAAGGTCAGAGTTTGAGGCCACTCTGGACTGTATAGTGAGACTGTCTTTTTTTTTTTAAGATTTTATTTATTTATTGCCAATATTTATTTATATGCCAATGCTTTGGTGGGCTTTTTTTTTTTTAAGGTTTTATTTATTTATTATGTATACAACATCCTGCTTCCATGTATATCTACACACCAGAAGAGGGCACCAGATCTCATAACGGATGGTTGTGAGCCACCATGTGGTGCTGGGAATTGAACTCAGGACCTCTGGAAGAACAGTCAGTGCTCTTAACCTCTGAGCCATCTCTCCAGTCCGAGACTCTGTCTTTTAAAACAAAAACACACAAAGGAGTTTGCATTCTCACCGAGTGGAAAGCATTCTTAGTAGTTTTATATCATTTTCCATAGAGATGGTATATCTCCCCTATATAATTGCATCTTTTTTAAATTGTTTTAAATTTATCGTTTTTTGAAAGATTTATAAAAATAAATTCATCTAGGTCTTTTCTCCAACTATCCACCGTGGTGGATGAATGAAGGGCCTGAGCTAATGGGGTTAGCTTGTTAAACAACTGCAATAAAAGACTTCATTTGTTCCAAACGAATGGGGTCCTTGCTGCAGCTCAAATCCTCGAATCAATAAAGAAAACTGTGTCCTTAAAAAATTTTCATCTAGCTATACCTACCTACATGAATGTCTGTGCAACACTGGCAGGTGCCTATGGAAACCAGAAGAGGGTTTTGGATTCCCTGAATCTGGAATTACAGATAGTTGGTTGTCAGCCACCATCTGGGTGCTGGGAGTCAAACCCTGGTCTCTAGAAGAGCAGCCTGTGCTACTAGCCACTGACCCATCTCTCTGACCCCTAACTATATCTTTGTTTTGTTTTGTTTTGTTTTTGAGACAGGGTTTCTCTGTAGTTCTGGCTGTCCTGGCACTTGCTTTTTAGACCAGACTGGCCTCAAACTCACAGAGATCCTCCTGCCTCTACCTCTTGAGTGCTGGGATTAAAGGCATGTGCCACCACTGCCCAGCTAATTGTATCTTTTTAAAATTATATCACGCCGGGCTGGAGAGATGGCTCATAGGTTAAGAGCACTGACTGTTCTTCCAGAGGTCCTGTGTTCAATTCCCGGCAACCACATGGTGACTCACAACCACCTTGGATGAGATCTGGTGCCCTCTGCTGGCATACAGATAAAAGACTGTATACATAATAAATAAATAAAATCTTAAAAAAAAAAATTATATCACATCTTTAATCCCAGTTTGGGGGGTGGGGCAGAGGCAGGCAGATCTCTGTGAGTTCGAGGCCAGCCTGGTCTACAGAGCGAGTGCCAGGATAGGCTCCAAAGCTACACAGAGAAACCCGTTCTCAAGAAAGAAAAAAACCAACAAAATCATTGCATAAGCTGTTTTTCTGACAACAGTTTTTTCCCAACGTGAGCATATTCTGATTTTTTTGTTTTTTTAAGACAGGGTTTCACTATGTAGTCTTGAGTGGCTTCAAACTTGCTGGGTAGACCAAGCTGGCCTTGAACTCAGAGAGAGAGATAGAACCGCCTGCCTCTGCCTCCCAAGTACTAGGACTAAAGGTGTGTGCTATCATGCCCAGCACATTTTCTAATTTGTGATGTCCTGGCCCCTCTTCTTCCTCACCCTTCTTTACATGAGGGTGCATGGCTGGGTCAGAAGGAAGGCTGTCGCCTCTGCTGGTCTTGGCAAGATTTCATAGGCCACCTCGACAGTTAGCCTGAAGTTAGCAAGCAGTTCTGTTACATAAGTAGCCTGGTTTCTGCGAAATGTTGACATGCCCAAATGTGGAGAGGACAAGGAACCCCTCTAAATTTAGCATGTAATTGGCAGCCATGAAGAGTGAGGCCTTGAAGTAAACCCTTGGAGATCCAGGCTTCTGCCGGCTTCTGTGTACTTGAAAGAGAATATCCACCTCAGAAAGCCACTTTCCAGCCGAGTCTGGCTTTAGCAGATTTCCCCTTTTTGCTTACAGATCGCTTCCTCTTGGGCACTTTAGTCCTCCACAGCCCTGTCACGAACACTAGCCAGGCTGGACCAAGAGGATTCGGGCCAGCCTGCTGACATGTGGTTCTAGCTTTATAATACTTGTACTCATAATAACAACAGCAATCATTAATTCTGTGTGCCAGACACTAAATATATTCTCATTTTTCTCAAAAAGCTATAAACTCCCTTTTTTCTCCTTTACTGTAACAGAAGAAAGAAGCCTTTGCCTTAGCTAGTGAATCGCTGCCCTGGAGCTCACCCCAGCTTCTCTGATTCCAGTGCTATCGGTCTTCCACTTTGCCCTTAGTGGGCTGTGAGGGATAGGGGTTTGTTCGTGACAGAAAAGAGGGCATGAGCACCAGCTAAGAGGCAGAGATAGGTGGGGTTCTGCTTCTTGTCTAGAACATTTGAATTTAGAGATAGGGTAGCCTCAAATTGACTGTGTGGCCAAGGATGGTTTTGAATTCCTTGTCTTCCAGCCTGCTCCTTCCAAGAGCTGGGTTTATAGGTGTGTGCCAATATGGCCAAGTATTCCAGAATTTTTTTTTTAAGATTTACTTATTATGCATATAGTGTTCTGCCAGCATGTATGCCTACATGCCAGAAGAGGGCACCAGATCTCATTATAGATGGTTGTGAGCCACCATGTGGTTGCTGGGAATTGAACTCAGGACCTCTGGAAGAGCAGCCAGTGCTCTTAAACCTCTGAGCCATCTCTCCAGCCCTGATCCAGAACTTTTACTTACTTGCTCTGGAACCTTGACTGTGAGAGCATGAGGGTGTAATTAATAAGCCCGGTTTGCTTAGAGGGTATGGGGCTTTAGAGCATCTCACGGTATATCCTAGGCTCCTCAAACCCATGATTCTACTGGCCTCCTTCCCAGTGCTGGGATTGATGATACATATATATATATATATATATATATATATATATATATATATATATATCATATACTTTTAGAGTGAAAGTATACATAGGTTTGTGCTTCCCCCCACCTCCATGTTTGCAGCCTGTTATGAGCAAGCTGTGTCAGTAACATAGATATGTTTGTCTTTCTATGATTTCAAAATTTGTAAATTCTGTGAATTACAAATTCAAGGGCTATATCAATTTTGTTGGTTTCAAGCCATCAGATATTCTTTACTTCACTTGGTACAGCCCTGGTTTCTAAAACCCAGAGCATAGTTCAGTAAACAAACATTCCCATTTCACTTTAAGACCCAAGTGTCCTAACCCTACTTCTAAGGGACCTGCACTTGTCTTTGTGGCCCCTTGCAGGTTTGTGTACGTATGGGACACCACCAGCAGAAGGATCCTGTATAAGCTGCCTGGCCATGCTGGCTCCATCAATGAAGTGGCTTTCCACCCTGACGAGCCTATCAGTAAGTCCACATCTGCCCTGACTGCTCTAGATGACAAAGTGATCTTTGCCTGGGGACTTGGGGGCACAGAGGCAGGCAGGGGACAGTTATGTGAATCCATTTTGGTTTCAAGGTATTTTGGTGTAGGTTTTTTTGTTTGTTTTGGATTGATTTTTTTTTTCCTTTTCTTTTTTTTTTTTTTTTTTTTCCTTTGGAGGGGTGGTGGTTTGACATAATAGAAGGTAGTTGTCAGCATAAAAGGAGATGCCAGTGCTATAACAACCTAGGGTTTTCTTGTTACACTCATACTCAGGTAAAATTGGAACACACACACACACACACACACACACACACACACACACACACACACACACACACACACACACACACACAGAAACCTCTGTATAGCCCTGGCTGTTCTGGAACTCTGTAGACCAGGCTGGCCTCGAAATCACAGTGATCCACCTGCCTTTGTCTCCCAAGTGTTGGGATTAAAACTGAAAGTCTTATTTCTCCAGCTAGAATCTTACTATGTAGCCTTGGTTTGGATGGTGTTCACTGTGTATCCCATGCTGGCCTTACACTTGAGGGAATCCTGCTACCTCAAGCTTCCAAATACTGGGCTCTTCAGAGGAACCCAGCACTTCAACGACAGGAAGGGATCTCGGAGAGTCAGTATGAAGCAGTGTTGCAGTTTATTTCAGGAAAATATACTCTGGATTTAAGTGGGGCTTTAAGAGAATAGCCTAGAGTGGACACAGGCATCCTCAGGAGGATTGCTGTCATCTATAGGACAATCTTGAGATTGCTGTCCTGGATGGTGGGTGGCATCACCTCAGAGAAGGCTGGCTAGGCTCTTGGAGTTCTTTTGTCACTCCTCAGTTCAGGTTCTCTCCATGACTTAGTCTCTTGGAGTGGCAGGGACTGTAGACAAAAATGACTTATGAATATTTAGAATAAAATTATAATAAATTTGATTAGCTAAGCCAAGTAATAGGCTTTAAATTTAAAGAAAAAAACATGTTAACTTTCTCCACGACTTTCTAGAACACGAAGAAGCACATTGACCACGTGGGGTAGATGGAGGTGGAGTTTCTGTCCTGCCTGGTCCCTCAGCCGTTCAGTCCCAGATAAGCACACAGAGGCTTCTGTTAATTATAAACTGTTTGGCCAATAGCTCAGGCTTCTTATTTGCTAGCTCTCTCTTAATAATTAGCTCATTTCTATTAAACTATGTATTGTTACAAGGCTGTGGCTTACCCATAATACTCTCTGGCATGTTATTCCTTCTGGGGCTACTTGGCCTGTCTCTCTCTCTCTCAACTCACTCTCCTTGTTCCTCCTCCCTGCCTGTCCATTGGCCGAAACAACTTTATTCATCAACCAATAAGAGAAACATATTCACAGCATACAGAGGGACATCCCCCATCAGGTGGACACTTGTAATCCCAGCCCTTGGTGGGCAGAAGCAAGAGGATTACTAGAGGCTTAAGGCTAGCCAGGGTACATCACAGGTTCTAGATCAGCGTGGACTGAATAATGACTGTCTCAGAAACCTTGTCTGAGAAAGCCCCAGCTCCAAAAACTGCTCACACACCTGCACCTGTATGTGTGTGTAACTGGCACAGACATGGACAAGGAAGCTCTTTTTCTTGGGTCTGACTTAGGAGAGCATCAGGATTTTAGCCCGGTCATGGTTCCCATAGCACAGCCATCCTCAGGATTTCAAGAGGACTTGGATTGAAAAGCCAGGCTGCAATTTCCTGTGTGTAGTGTTTAGAACTGAAGCGCTAAATCCAATTGCTCTTATATGTCACAATTGTCTCTTGACACAGGGCTCTCTAGCCACAAGTGTTCCCAAGCCTTCATTGTCTCCTGTCATTTTCTTTTCCCTCAGTCCTCTCAGCATCCAGTGATAAGAGGCTGTATATGGGTGAGATCCAGTGAAGATGTGGATGGAAGGCTCCCAGGCTGTGTGACCTGAGACTCCAGCTGCACGACTGGCCAGAGTCAGATGGTGTCCCGGCTGATCTGCCTTCAGATGACAGTCACTAGCAAGCAGCTGGGGGTGATGGCCATACTCCAGCAACCACTTGTACCCCATTTACCAGAACAACTGTGGCCTCTGGTACCACTTGCCAGATTTCAGGGATTGGTCTCTTTTTAAAAAATAAGATTTCTTCAGAGGGACAAACATTAGTTTGAGGTCTCCTGTTTTTTAATCTATGCTGGAGACAGGAAATGTCAATTGAAATGTGTTAGTTGGATTTGTTTTCTGTTTTATTTTAAATTGAGTAACTGGCTTGTATATTTTTCTTTCTGTGTTTGAGTATTTTGTATTAAAAATCCAAACAGATACCTTTTTGCAAGAACCCTGTGGCTGGGATTTCTTATTTCTTGCTGTCTTTTCTGAGGCTTGATTGCTGTATGTCAGAGCAAGCATATGTCCAGGAGATACAACCCATTTATACTTCAGAGACGCTAGTCACTTAGAGCCCCCCCCCCCACTTCTGTTTTTAGGTTTCCTCACTCCTGTGAAAGTGACATGGTATAATTATCAGTAGCTGTAACTACAAGCGGAGCATGCACAAAGGCAATAAATGAGGTCCAGAAGAGCCTGGCTCTTGTATATTTGGACACAGTCTCTAAACGGGGTCTGTCTGCTCTGCCTTCTGCCCAATGCACTTTTCTTATCAGCAGGAGCCCCTGTGCCCGGGGCTCCTGGAGTAGGCAGAGCTGTGACAGTTCCAGTTGGTGCTCTTGGCCAGAGTGTAACTTCACCAGCAGCCCAAATGGGAGATGGATGTTTTCATAGGCTTTGACCATGGCATTTTCTGAGGCTTATGATCCTCTTTACTTGTCTGACTTTTCCTGCTCAGACAGAGATGTTAAGAAATGCTGTCGTGTGCCTTCTACTAAGACTGGTTCCTACCTCCCTGGGGTCTCTGGTTGACTGTCCAGCACACAGGCAGGCATCTGCTCCTAGGAAGTAGAATGTGTATCTGTGGAACTTTCTATTTCTAAGCAAAACGTCTTTCTTCAACAATTCTGAGCTTTATATTTTTGGGCTCATGAACTTATATCATATTTATCGTAAGTCAAAGAGGGTGCTACCTTGGGTTTAGGGCATAGTTCTTCAACAACACCAATCCCTGTTATGTGACAGGCAGAATCATCATTGGTGAGGACAGAAACAGAAAAAATCTTGTCCTTGCCATCATGAGAAGTGCACAAACCAGTAGAAAATATTGTTGGAGATAAACTACTTTTTTTTTTTAAGTGAGCACATGCCAGAGATTTATTTAACTTATTAATGAAGAAGCCAGCAGGATAGTAAAGCTCTCAGAGCAATTACTTCTAATACGGTGAATGAAGTTTGAGTAAAGCACACTGGAAACACAGGGGGAAGCGATTTATCGTGCCTGTGAGAGAACAAAGAAGCATCATAGATGCTGTGATTAGGCTTGGATATGGACAGAAAACAATAACCAGACCTGAGGGGATGGTGGTGTGTCTCATGAGCCAGAGGACATGAGTGTGACTGGAGATGGGGACAGCAAACCAAAGCAGCCAAATCCCATAGAGTGTAAACTTCGGGTACTTGATCCTATAGATTGAGGTTCCCTGGGGTGTGTTCCACAGACTTCACATACTCTGAGTTTAAAGGTCCCATTGTCAGATACATTTGAGAAATACAGGGTTAAACAGCATGAAACTGGTTTCGTTACATTGAGCCTTTACCATACAAAGTGTTGTGTACTATTCCATCAGGCATGACAGCACTCAACTGTAATCCCAGCACTTGGAAACTAGAGACAGGAGAATCAAGTTCAAGGTCATCCTCTGCTACATAGCTAGTTGGGGGCCAATCTGAGTTTGGTTGCCAGAAACTGAATAAAAATTCAGATGTAGGGGCTGGGGAGATGGCTCAGAGGTTAAGAGCACTGACTGCTCTTCCAGAGGTCCTGAGTTCAATTCCCAGCAACCACATGGTGGCTCACAACCATCCTCTATGACATCTGGTGCCGTCTTCTGGTGTGCAGATATACATGGAAGCAGAATGTTGTATACATAATAAATAAAATCTTTTAAAAAAAATTCAGATGTAGTGGTGCCCGTTTATAATCCAAGCACTAGAACATTAAGAGTTGCAGGCAGGGGGATTGTCTAGAAGTTCATAGGCTGGCTAGCCGGAACCCACATAGCATGGCAGACACAAGAGAAACCCTGCCTCAAAACAGTAACAAAGTGGAAGAAAAGAACTCACTACACACACACACACACACACACACACACACACACACACACACACACGTCTTGAAAGGGAATGGTGACCCTGTTATCTGGCTGAGCACTAGTTAATTACATATAAGGCTATGATGACTTTCTCCAGGAGAAATGTGGCCCCGAATGGTTTCAGCCTGATCTTCATTCCACCACAGAAATCACAAGTAGCTTTTTAAAAATAATTTATTTTTATTTTATGTGCATTGGTGTTTTGCATGCATATGTCTGTGTGAGGGAACTGGTTCCCCTGGAACTGGAGCTAAGGATAGGTGTGAGCTGCCATGTGGGTGCTCGGATTGAACCTGGGGCCTCTGGAAGAGCAGCCAGTGCTCATAACCACTGAGCTATCTCTCCATCCCACAAGTAGCTTCTAAACACCCCACTTTAATTTTTAATCTATGTGTATGTGTCTGCTTATCTGTATATGCATCATGTGCATGCAGTGTCCACAAAGGCCAGAAGAGGGCGTGGGATCCTGGAGATCTGTAGTCACAAACAGCTGTGAGCTACCTGTTGTCATCTGAAAGAAATAACAAATGCTCTTAACTGCAGAGCCATCCTGCAGTCCTCTTCTTTTTTTTTTTTAAGATTTATTTATTTATTATGTATACAGTGTTCTGTCTGCATGTATCCCTGCAGTCCAGAAGAGGGTACCAGACTACATTGCAGATGGTTGTGAGCCACCATGTGGTTGCTGGGAATTGAACTCAGGACCTCTGGAAGAATAGGCAGTGCTCTTAACCCCTGAGCCATCTCTCCAGTCCCCTGCAGCCCTCTTTAATCCTTATTAACACCAGGTCCACATGCCTCAGTCCAGTCCCTCTACTCTCCTCATTGTGTGTTTGTGACTATGGTGTGTGTGTGTGGATACCTGTGCATGGTACACATGGGAAGAGGATAAGTTGGTGGAGTTGATTCCATCCACTTTGACAGAGGTTCCAGACTTGCACCAGCAAGCACCTTTATGTGTGGGGGGGTGAACACTTGCCACGATGAACATGTGGGGGTCAGAGAATAACTTGGAGTTGGCTCTCCAGCCATGTGGCTCCCTTGTCACCAGCCTCTGACACTACACTTCCAAAGCCAGCCCCCCCCACCTCCACCCAGTCCCTTGAGGAGTTGGTGGTGACTGGAGGGTGGAAGACCTCAGAGGCTGAGGGTGTTTCCTTCAGCCCCTTCAGGCGGTCCTTCCAAATTCCTTACAGGGCTGAGTAGGAGCCATTAGCAGAAAATGGCCGTAGCACTTAGGATTGAAGAGAATAGAAGCCCTAGCCTGGGAATAAAGATTTAAGCATAAAACATCTCCAGGGGGTGCAAATTGTCTCCTCACTTTGGGAGAGACAGATTGCTCCCGAGTGTGTAATGACATCTCTGGCTTTCAGTTAATTTCCCTTTGTGACTTCCAGGCTCTAGCACTTAATACCGTGGCCACTTAAAGCCAAACTTCTTTTTCACTGAGTGGCTTTTTGTGAGCTGAATTGTGAGGGAGGTGGATTTTTAAGTCATTTACACACACACACACACACACACACACACACACACACACACACACACCAGCACAATTACTTCTAGCCTGTGGCCCCAGCTCTATCCATCCCTAACCCGCTTCAAACAGTTGATTTACAAACAGTTCATGAGAGCACAGGGTGGCCCTGTCTTCCTTCCCTACTTTTCCTGGTTGCACAGAGACAGTTAACCCTTTCAGGGGAGAGAAGAGAATCCCTGGCCTCAGTCAAGGATGAGTCCCCTAGAGAGGGAAAGCAAGTGATCCCATGTAATCAGATGACAGGCAGAGTCAGCTGTCACTTGTTTCTTTCTTCACACCAAAACCACCGTGTTTGAAAGTCGGGCGGTGGTGGTGCACACCTTTAATCCCCTAACTCCGGAGGCAGAGGCAGGTGGATTTTGGTCAGTTTGAGGGCAGCCTGATCTACAGAGTGAGTTCCAAGGGCTACAGAGAAACCCTGTCTTGAAAAACCAAAACCAACAAACCAATATTTGCTAACCAAGAGGCCCAGAGTCTGCTGCTTCTTAAGAGGGTGTGGGGGACAAATCCCTGAGCAATTTGGACTGTGAGAATTTGAGTCTCAGAAACTTGAGTTGACAGGACTGTTCCTTCCAGGGGATTTTGGGTGGGTTCACTGGGTTTGATCCCTAGCACCAAAAACCCCAAAGCAGATGAAGAGACTTTGAGATTGGACAGCTCTTATCCCAGGCCCAAGTGTGTTGGGGGAGGGGTGAATTTAACATGGCAGTCTCCTTTGTGGGACCAAGGAAAGCCCCATGCTCTCATCAGCTATCTCTACCTACCCCACACATAGAATGACCCTTCTCTGACTGCATCCTGAGTGAACCCCTAACCTCTGCATTGAGTCTGGGCTAGACCAGACTCCTACACTTCAGGTTTTTTCTCTTTCCACTCTGAAACTCACCTAGACTCTTGCATTATTCTTTAACTTGGGTCAATTTTGTTTCTTAAGGGACATTTGATGATATTTGAAGATATATATGGATGTCTGGTCAACAGAGACCAAGGATACACAAAGAATTTTCTGCTCTAGAAAGTCATTCATGATGCTGTTGAGAAAACCTGCTTTGGAACAATGAGATTCATTTATTCATTCATTTTATTTCCATAGAGGTGACTGAAGCCAAGGCATCAGGCATGCTGTGCAAGTATTTTATAATCACAGGGCAGTGATTCTAAAAGTGGGCCCTCCTGGGCCAGCAGCAGCAACACTCAGAACTTTTTAAAAATGCAAATTCTAAAGGTCAAACCATAGTGGCATACACCTTTAATCCCAGCACTTGGGAGGCAGAAGCAGGTGAATTTCTGTGAGTTCCAGGCCAGCCTGGTCTACAGAGTGAGTTCCAGAACAGCCAGGGCTTCACAGTGAAACCCTATCTCAAAACAAAACAAAGAGAGGAAGGGAGGGGGGGAAGGAGGGAGGGAGGGAGGGAGGGAGGGGGGAGGGAGGGAGAGAGAGAGAGAAAGAAAGAAAGAAAGAAAGAAAGAAAGAAAGAAAGAAAGAAGAATTCAAGGGAAAGAAAAAAAGAAAGAAAGAAGAATGAAAGGGAAAGATGATGTTCACAATCTGTAGTTTTTGTAAAGCTGGTAATTGAACCTTGGACCTCATATTCTAGGCAAGTGTTCTGCCCAAGTCCACCTCCTGGCCTAGTGGACCTGGTTCACCTTTGAGAAGCATTGTGTTCAGAAGATGTTGATCTTTCTGGTCCTTCTGAGGACTCTGCAGAAGCTTCTCCTATTTGCCCCATCACTATCCTTTATGATCTGATGGCCTTTGAGGCTCAGCGCTGTGCATTGCATTATCCCATGGGGCAGCAAATCCAAAGAAGGGAAGTTACTTACCCAAGATCATCCACCTAGTACAAGGAGAGCCGGCTTTTAACCTAGCTGGATCCTTTCCAATCACCACTGTGTGGACTTTAATGGCTTCTTCTTGTCTTGAATGCACACTGGAATCACTGGGGGAGCCTTTAAAAGCCCAACTCAGGCTGTGCTCCAGACCAACTAAACCTGAATCTTGGCAATGGGCCTCAGGAAAGCTCCTTAGGTGACTCCAAGGGGCAATCAAAGCTGAGAACACTGGTGCTGGCCATCCTGTAACTACACCGGAGGGCAGCATAAAGCCGGTGACCGCCCCCCCCATGTGTGTATGTGTGCGTGTGCACAGACACACACACACACACACATACACACACACACACACACACACACACACACACACACACACACACACACAGACACAGAGTACACACCATTACCCATTGTCTTGCAAGAAAGCCACTGGCTCTCACCTATTCTGTGTGAGCTCCAGAACTTGCAAAGCCCTTGGACATAAATTCAGGAGCTTAGCCCAAAAAGCACAGTGGTCACCTCTGCCTGGTGGACTATGGAACCTTGTGTAAAATAACCCCTGAAAAGAACCCTAACTTCTTTCAAGTCCCAAGTACAAGGGCTGTTGGGTGGCTCATTGCTAAGTAATTGCTTAGCCTACATGTATAAGGCCTTGGGCTCCATCCCTAGCACCTCATAAAGAAAAAAAGTGGGGTGTCTTGGTGCATACCTATAATCATAGCACTGTAGAGAGAGGCTGGGACAGGAGGACTGCCTTGAGCTCAAAGCCAGTCTAAGTTCCACAAATACCAGGGCTATATAGTGAGACAGTCTCAAACTACAAAAAAAAAAAAAAAAAATCCCAGGTACAGCTGGGTGGTAGTGGTACATGCCTTTAATCCTACCACTTGGGAGGCAGAGGCAAGCAGATCTAAGTGAGTTTGAGGCCAGCCTTGTCAACAAATCAAGTTCCAAAACAGCCAGGACTGTTACACAGAAAAACCCTGTCTCAAAAAAAAAAAAAAAAATCCCACTGAGGAAATGTGAGGTGAACCTTATAGCTGTGGAGATGTGGAGATTACAGACAAAGGAACGAGCTGGGGGTAAGGACAGTCTATCCAGGTCATGGGGAAAAACAACAGCACAGGTTGGCAACTGTCTTGGCTTGCACGTGCAAGGCTGACACAACACACTGGATTGGAGAGTAACAGGTAAGCAAGAGCTTTGGAACTGCTGGGACAGCTGCAAAGGGATCCAAAGACAGCTAGAAGCACTGGCTTCATCCTGGGGAGTGCTCTGAAAAGGAGGTCCCTAACTGAGCATGCACTTGCTAAGGCCTAAGCACTCACAGTCATTGTGGGAAGGAGGGAAGAGAACACTGGGCTTCTGCATGTCCAAAGGCTGCCTTGCAAAGCCACAGGCCTTTTTTAAAGTTTTATTTATTTACTTATTTATTTTTGGTTTTTCTATGGAACAGTTCTGGCTGTCCTGGTACTTGATTTGTACACCAGGCTGGCCTCGAATTCACAGAGATCCTCCTGCCTTTACCTCCCGAGTGCTGGGATTAAAGGCATGTGCTACCAGCATTCGGCTAAGCCACAAGCTTTTAAGGACACTTTAAATCATACAGTGGAGATGAGTGAATTACAAGAAGTTTTACACTCTGAAGGCAGAGATTGGTGGATCTCTGTGATTTCGAGGCTATCTTGGTCTACGTAGTGAGTCCCAGATCAGCCAGGGCTACATAACACACACACACACACACACACACACACACACACACACACACACACACACACACAGCGTTCTTGCTTTAGACTGAACAAAGGGCATCTAAAGTGAGGATGATGGCCCATTTGTTTTTTATTTTGTTTTTTAGGATTTTATTTTATTCATTATGTATACAGTGTTTAGGCCAGAGAGGGCACCAGATCTCATTACAGATGGTTGTGAGCCACCATATGGTTGTTGGGAATTGAACCCAGGTCCTCTGGAAGAGCAGCCAGTGCTCTTAACCTTTGAGCCAGCTCTCCAACCCCGATGGCCCTCCCTAACATTCAGAAGGCTGAGGCTGGAGACTATCAATAAAACAGGGAAGAGGACTGGGAAGATGACTCAGTCAGAAAAGTGTTTGCAACACAAGCATGAGGACCTGAGTTCCATCCTCAGTACCCATACAAAAAAGAGCCTCATATGGTGGCTACACAGGGCTAGGGAAGTGGAGACAAAGGATCCTCATGGCTTGTTGGCCAGCAGTGCTAGCCCTATTAGCCAGCTCTGTGTTCAGGGTAGACTGTCTCAAAGAAACATTAGGGCTGTCAAGATGGAGCCATGTATAAAGGAGCATGACACCAAGCCAGACAGGAGAACACCCACTCTCAAAAGTTGTTCTCTGACCTAAACACACATCCCACACACACACAGCCCACACATGCACATACACACACACACACCATGCATTCACCCCACACACACACATACCACACACACCACACATTCATCACTCATACACGCTGCATACACCACCCACACAACCTGCGGAGATATTGCTTAGCCTTTCCTGGCATGGGACCCTGGCTGTTCAAATGTAGGTGTTCAGGTAGAACCGCTCAGTGCGATGTCTCTGGGGCCTTCTCACAGCTGCCACTCTATGGTTTTAAGATGCCCTTTCCCGAGAGCCTACGATGGTCATCTCAGGCTCCGATAGACTGCTGAGAACAGACACCTCGTGACAGAAAATGACAAGAAGTGGACAGCCAGCAGGGAACAGGAATCCCAACAGAGCATTTGAAACCCACTGGGAGGGCCTAGCCTGAGCTGACTCCATCTGCTTCCTCTCTGCTGCTGGCCCTGGGACAAGCTCAGCCAGCATAATGAGGACCCACTAGCAATGTGGGGCTGCTGGGAGCGGGCCTCACCTCATCTCTCAATGTCCCTGCTCAGCTGGCCTCAGGGCCTACTTGAGCTGAAAGCCCATGTGTCCTGGTGGGAGAGGAGATTTGTCTCGGCTGTCAGCAGATCCTATGCAAGAGACTCAGAGCCCCACAGCCCAGAAAAGTCACTTTTGCAGCACCATTTAGGATCCTGACCTTCCATCTCTGAACAGCCCTCCTTATCCTCTCTACCCCACTCCTGCCTCTTTTTTTCTTTCTATTTTTGAGATAAGATCTCACTATAGAGCCAGCTACTGAGGTATAAATAACTTGCTCGGGTTTGTTCTTCATTGTCTGGTATAGAATCCACTAATGCCTTGGAGCCTCTTGAATGACAGAGGCTTGCTGCAATGATGGGACCTAGGCCCTTGTGCATGCCAGACCCACATTTTAAAAACAGGACTGTCTTTTACTTGCATTTAATTTTTTGTTATTTGAGGCAGGATCTCCCTCTGTAGTCAGGCTGGATTGGAAGTTACTTTTTAGCACAGGCTGGACCCAAACTCCAGTCAATCCTCCTGCTTCAATTTCTCAAGGGCTAAAACAAGAAGTATCGTCAAGCCCAGCTATTTAGTTTTCTGGGGTTTTTTTTCCTTAACATGTACTTATTCTTTATTGTGTGTGTACTTATGTGAGGACACAGAAGACAACTTGCAGGAGTCAGTTCTCCACTTCTAACATGTGGGTACCAAGGTTTAAACTCAGGTTGCCAGGCTTGAAGACGGGTACCTTTCCCTGCTCATTTGCTCACCAGCCTCCCCCACACCTGTTGTCATGTACCCCAGGCTGGCCTCTCATAGCTGTACATGAGACCTCAAAGCCCGCCCCCCATAGTGGCACACTTCCTCCATCAAGGCCCCAGCTACTCCAACAAAGCCACACCTCCTAACAGTGCCACTCCCTATGAGTTTATGGAGGCCAATTACATTCAAACTACCACAAGGGTGTGTACCAGGAGGCTGTATCCAGGGGTGTCTTTGTTGTTGTTGTTGTTTTAAAGGGTTTCTCTGTGTAGCTTTGGAGCCTGTCCTGGAACTCTCTCTGTAGACCAGACTGGCCTTGAACACACAGAGATCCACCTGCCTCTGCCTCTTGAGTGCTGGGATTAAAGGCATACGACACCAACACCCAGCTCAGGGGTGACTTTTGATAGTCACTAAGCACCTTTCTGTTCTCCCAGAGCTGTCCCAGGGCTAGGGCGCCCCCTAGGCAGTTTCAGAAGAGGACCAGTCATCAGAAAGGTCAAATGACTAGCAGGTTGGAACCTTTAGCCCCACCCACACTGTTCTTCCTTGAGGACTGGAGTGAAGGAGTCCTGGAGATGGGGGTATCTATAAACCCTTGAACAAAGAGCTCTCTTTGGAGCTTCCAAGCTGGTGAATGCTGAGCACACCAACCCCATGGAAATAGAACAGCTCACACTGAGGACCCCCCAGGTCCCACCCTAGGTACTTCTTTTCCTCTGATCATTCATTGGTATCCTTTATAACAGACCAGTAAGCTGGGCGGTGGTGCCACACAACTCTAGTTCCAACACTCGAGAGGCAGAGGCAGGCGGATCTCTGTGAGTTCAAGACCAGCCTGGTCTACAAGAGCAAGTGCCAGGACAGCCCCAAAGCCACAAAGAAACCCTGTCTCGAAAACAAAAAAATAAAAAACAAAAATAAAAATGATTTATGAAAAAAGTAGAAAGATTATGAATAAATGTAAGTCTAGTACCTTACAAGTTCTGCAAGTCACTCTAACCAATTATGGGACACGAGGAAGGGGGCATGAGAGCCCCATGGACAGCTTGTCCATCAGCACACAAATGGTAGCCAGAGGTTTGGAACTGGTCTCTTGCAGGGGTGCTGCCTTTGAGACTGAGCCCTTCACTGGTGGGGTCTGTGCTATCCCAGGTAGTTCAAGGCATAACTGAATTGAATCATCAGACACCCAGCTGGTTTGAAGAATTGGTTAGCGACAGAAAATGTCCCAGAAGCTATAATTAGTGAGCATATTCAGCCCTCCAACACAAGGGGAGGGGAGTTATCAGGCTTATCGTTCAGCCAGGTCACGAAAGACTGTTCCAAGGGCTTTCAGTTTCTCACTCTCAGAGGGCAAAACCCACAGACCCTGCTTAGCCTTCGTTTACAGCAGGGCAACTTCCCAGTGGCCTCTTCCCATCACATCTGCCAGACTTCCCTCCAGGCCTGACCACGATTCTGCCTTCACACTCAGGAAATGTGGCTGGGCTCTGAGTCATGGCTGTCCTTTTCATTGTGCATCCTACTTCATCTTTCCCTAGGCCTCAGTTAGTCATCCCTCATGGTACTGATTGCAAGCCCCACCCCGCCCCATGTCATCCCTAGTTCTGAACCTCTTGCCAGAAATGACTGACTCTGCTTGTCCAGTTATGCTGCCTCCTTCTGAGAATCTCAGACTGGAGAACGAAAAGGGACCTCCTGGGACCCAGGGCTGGAAAGAGACCCAGGTGCTGGCTAATTTTATGTTATCTTGACACAGGCTATCGTCATCTTACAGGGAGGAACCCCAACTGAGAAAATGCTTCCATAAGATCAGGCTGTAGGCAAACCTATAGAACATTTTCTTAATTAGTGATTGAGGGGAAGGGCTCAGCCCATGGTGGGTGGTTCCATCCCTAGATTGGTGGTCCTGGGTTCTATAAGAAAGCAGGCTGAAGCCGGGCATTGGTGGCGCATGCCTGTAATCCCAGCATTGGAGAGGCAGAGGCAGGTGGATCTCTGTGAGTTTGAGACTAGCCTGATCTACAAGAGTGAGTTCCAGAACCTCCAAAGCCACAGAGAAACCCTGTCTCAAAAAAAAAAAAAAAAAAAAAAAGGAAAGAAAGCAGGCTGAGCAAGCCATGGAGAGCAAGCCAGTAAGCAGCTCTCCTCCATGACCTCTGCATCAGCTCCTCCTCCAGGCTCCTGTCCTGTTTGAGTTCCTGTCCTAACTTCCTTCAGTGGTGGACTACAGATGCAGAAGTGTAAACTAAATAAACCTTTTCCTCACCAACTTGCTTTTGGTCATCATGTTTCATTTCAAACTAAGGCACAGGGTATTATAGGTATGCCACCTCAGTCCCTCACATCTGAAGACTCCTGCCCCAACCCAAGTCCTGGGGAGGTCAAGGTAAATCACCAGCATAGTGTCTTCATAGGGCTCAGTCTACTGCAAGAAACAAAAGATGGGGCTGGAGAGATGGCTCAGTGGTTAAGGGCACTGACTGCTCTTCCAGAGGACCCAATTTCAAAACCCAGCACCTACCTGCAACTCAACACTGTAACTCCAAAATACACTCTCACACAGATGTACCTGCAGGCAAAACACCAATGCATATAAAATAAAAATAAATAAAACAAAAAAGAAAGAACTGGAAAAAAGAAACAAAAGCAAAGGAGGCCCTAGACCGAGCTATCATGGAAGTACTGAAGGCTGTGATGAGCTAGAGAGGGGACTACCCTGGGTGACCAAGGGTTAAGGAGTGAGACCCCGGCTGAAATGCTGAAGATAAACTGGATGGAGTCCACCGCACGCACTGCAAATGGGGATCCCAGCCATCTTGGGCCTGAGAGATGGCTTTGGGTAAAGGACACTTGCCACTGAGTACAAAGATCTGAGTTTGATATCTGGGACCCACGTGGGGAATCTGACTCCCAGAAGTTGTTATCTGAGAGGGAGCTCTAGCATGCATGTATCCAAAGACAGATGCACAACATAAATAAACAAAAAAGAGTGACCCTAAAAGCAGGGAGGGGCCAGAGAAAGTGATGGCCAGGATTCAGTGGGGCAGGGTGGGGAATAAATGACCTGGGATGGGAGTTAGTGCAGACTTTGAATGAGTTGGCCAGGCCTTGGGCCTGTGGCATACAGACCTGGTAGCGCTGGTCAGAGCTGAGCAGAACCCTGTCTCAGGGAGGAGAGAGACAGTTTGTGACCACTGTTTGGATCCGTGAAAGTTGACTAGCGTATCTGAGCACACTGCCAGCATGGAGGGAGGGACTGGCATGGAAAGGCTGCAGGGGATCCCATGGGGGACCAGTACACCTGGGGGACCAGTACACCTGGGGATTGGTTCTTCTTTTGCAGGAATCAGGACTCTCTGAAGACATTGATAAAAGCGCCAGTCCCCAGCCAGACTTAGGCCCTGTGTATCATTTTAGGGACTTCACAGACTCCAGGAAGCCTGGCTAGTCAGGGAAACCGGCTGGGCACAGCTGTCATTCCCTAACAATGGCTGAAAAGTCCCCACTGTTAACCCAGTTGCAACTTGTAAGTGTGTGTGTGGGGGGGGGGGTAGGTGTGTGTGTTGTGAGTGTCTGTGTGGGTGTGGGTGTGCCGGTGCTCTGAACATGTGTGATGATGTTGCCTCTGCGAACAACCTGCAAGGCCTTTTGTTCTGTCATTGTTGACAGTGCTAGGATCAACTCCAGGGCTTTATGCATGCTTGTCTTGAGTGTTTTAAAACGTAACAGTTTACTGGGCATAGTGGCTCACATATGTAATCCCAGGATTTGGGAAGGTGAGGCAGGAGGATCTCCCAAAAGTCAGCCTAGGGACCTTTTCGGTCCCTGAGCTTTGAAGATTCATAGGAAGTGAAGTTTATCTCTGGCTTCCAGAAACCCGGCATACAGCAGAGGGAGAGGGAAAAAAGAAAATGTAGCTGGGAACCCAGGAGGGCTGGCAAGCTGTGCTGAGAACACAAATGGAAAGAGAGGACAAAGTTGGAACCCCAGGGCTCTCCTGGCGGGGTGTCTCTTCTCCCTCAGCAGGGCAGGCTAAGGACTCATGCTTGGTTCATTGCCTGCAAGGGACTTTTTCCTCTTTGCTCGTGAGGCCCCCCGACCCCGGGGGCGGGAAGGATGACCCAGAGAGGTAATGTGATCTGCCCAAGGTGACACAGCCAGCCAACAGCAGTCTCGATGCGACCCAGAGCTGCCAGCGCGCAGGACCCGCACTCTTCCACTTCGCTCCACGCCCCTCCCCTCCCCGCCCCCCTCGTTCTTCCGCCCCTCCCTTGCCTCCCTCCGGGTGGCGGCCGAGCCACGTGGTGGGCCGGGAAGCGGCAGCCGCCGAGCGGCCCGGGCGGCTGCCCCAGCTGGGCAGTGCTGCACCGCACCGCGCTCGGTGCCTGCGGGGGCCGCTACGCGCTGGCCGGCGCCGCGGGCGGGAGGTGTGCCGGCGGCCGGCCTCAGACAAAGGAGGCGCGGCGGAGCCCGCGCGGACCGGGCGCACCATGCACTCGGGGCGCGGGCGGCCGGCTGCGGCTCTGGGGATCCGGCCCTAGTCGCCGGCCCCGCCGCCCCGGGGCGCCATCGGGACGACGCGGCCCCGCGCGGCGCGAGGAGGAGCCATGGGCAAGTGCAGCGGGCGCTGCACGCTGGTCGCCTTCTGCTGCCTGCAGCTGGTGAGCCGCGCCGGGCGGGGGTGGGCGCCCGCTTCCGGGTGCGGGGTGGCCGGGCGGAGCCTGCCCCGCGCGGGCCGGCTTGTCCCTTTGTGTGCGCTCCTCGCCTCAGCCCCGCGCTCGCGCACACGGTCCAGCGCGCCCGGGCTGCACGCGTCGGCTCGCACTGTGCGCGTGGGCTCCCGCTGGGGCTGTGCCCCGGTACTGTAGCTCCCTTGGGTCTGGGGGTGTGTCCGAGGCTGGTCTGTGCACTCGGCGAGGTCCTTGACCGCATGTTCCCCTCCAAAGCGCCGGTTCCGTGGGTACCTCAGTCCTCTGGGCTCCGCCCCTGTGAGTGTCTCTCACAAAGTCTGCTCCTGTGTGTGTCTCTGGAATGTTTTTAGATTTCTAGCCATTTCTGCTTCCTGTTTGTATCGTGGGACCTGAGACTCTTAAGAACCCTCAGCCGCCCTTTGTGCTTCTTTTCTGCCTCCCGGAACCCTCCTAACTGGGTGGCCTGAGATGGAGAGCTACCTCCTTGAGGAGGGTCACCAGGAATTGATGTATCTTGAGCCAACCTGACCTGGCAGGCACGGGACTCACTCTGTGGCTTTGATCTGGCCACCGAGTCCCCCAGCGTCCCAGGAGCCATCTGTTCCATCAGCAGCGGGGTGGGGTCAGGTAAAGAGTTCCCTGACCCCACTGGACAGGGACACTTAGGTGTCCTGGGAGGAATTAGATCATCTGGAGGCTCTGTGCTGGTCCCAGTTTGAGGAAATGAGGTCTTTGACTGGGGCGGGGTTAGGGGCAGCGGAGTGAATCTGGAGGTTAAGAGTAGTTGAGGTCCCGGCCTGTGAATTGGGAGGGTGATAGAGGAGACGCAGGGTCTCCTGCCTCCCTTGGGGTCCAACACCTACGGGCTTTACTTCTCTAGGCAGTGTTGGATAAGAACTTGCAGACAGCTCTCGGGGGGGGGGGGCGGGGGGCTCACTCCTGTCGGTCCCAGCATCTAGGTCTGCTTTCTGGCCTGCATATGCTGCCTGCCGAGTCCGTCCCCTCCACTCCCACCTCCCCACCCCACCCAGGTACAGAGGATGATGGAGAGCCTCTAAGTGGGGTGTGTAGGTGGCCCCCTCCTCTGATTTCCTTTTGAGCAACCAGCGGAAAGCCTGCCATCCACAGCATTGTCCTCTTGGGCTAAACTAGAACCTCTTCTCCCCCAAGATTGGTGTCCTGGTGACTTCCCCTCACAAGGCCACCCGGTCTGTCAAGCGTCCATTCTCAAGGATGGCAGAGGGGGTTAATCACCACCAGGTAGGATGAAAACTCTGAAAGGGCAGAAATAGCCCATTTTGTTCTTGTTAAGACCCCAGCAGCTGGACGGTCCTTGACAGCTCATTAATATTTGTAAACTAAATGAAGAACTGGTTACTTGGCAGATCTGGGCTCACAGTAGAAACAGCCTCTTGTAACTATTTTGAAGAACATAAAATGCCAAGAAATCTTCAAACCTTTCAGAGGATTCCTTTCCTTTAAAATTTTTGTTAAAGATTTATTAGTTTTTAAATTGTGTACGTCTGTGTCTGCCTGTGTGTGTGTGTGTGTGTGTGTGTGTGTGTGTGTGTGTGTGTGCAGGGGCTCCAGCTGTCCTGAAGAGGTCATCAGGGCCCCTAGAGCTGGGGTTTCAGGTGGTGAATGCTGAGAACTAAACCCAGGTCCTCTCAAGAGCAGTGCACTTCACTGCTGAGCCGTCTCTCCAGCCCCAAGGATCCCTTTCTGTTTTTGTTTGCTTGTTGTGTTTGCTTATTTGTTTGAGACATGTTCTAACTCTGCAGTCCAAACTGGTCTTGAACACGCAGCAATCTTCCAGTTTAGCCCCCCTGAGTGATGGGATTACAGGATAGGTAGCTTAAATTTTAAACTGTATTTTTGGTTTTTTTTTTTTTTTTTTTTGGTTTTTTTTGTTTGTTTGTTTTTGGTTTTTCAAGACAGGGTTTCTCTGTGACTTTGGAGCCTATCCTGGAACTAGCTCTTGTAGACCAGGCTGGCCTCAAACTCACAGAGATCCATCTGGATCTGCCTCCCAAGTGCTGGGATTAAAGGTGTGTGCCACCACCGCCCAGTTTGTTTTGTTTGTCAAGACGGGGTCTCATTATATAGTTCTGGCTGTCCTGGAACTCATTATGTAGACCAGGCTGTCTTTGAACTCAGGGATCCACCTGCCTCTGCCTCCCGAGTGCTGGGATTAAAAGTGATCACCACCACTGTACAGCTTTAAACAACATTTTTTTTTTGAAAACTCAAGAAATGGTGTGCATATGTTACTAAGTGAATAAGTGTTCAGAGAGTAGGAAGCAGGGCAAGTTTTCTTTTCTCTGTGCCTGATGCCCTCCCAGAGGTGGACCTGTGAGCAGTTTGTCCCATGTTCACTGTAGAATACTGTTGCTAACTCACTAGTGCCAGCTACTCTTGTGAGTGATTTTCCGTGAGTTAACTCATTTAACCTTCATTGTCACCCAGTGATGCAACTTGCTCGAAGGGATCCAGGAACTAGGATCCAGGCATGGGACCAGCCTCCTCTGTTGCCTTAGCTACAGCATAATAAGTAGCTCTGGCCTTGGTACACTGGTGTTCCTAGAGAGATGCTCTTCCATCTTGGGAAGCAGAAGTGGTACAGGGGGTCTCCCAGCCACCAAGCTTTCCTAGCCAAATCCATGCCCATTCTTTCACCAACACAGAGATGGCTTTTGATAGGACCTGGGTGGGATTCCGCTTCTCCCACGCCCTGCCTGGGTGGCTTGGGCAGGCTACGTGAGACAATTTTGGAAGCGCTGGCTTCGGGGGGTGGGGGGGTGGTTTGGAAATTGGTCTCTTGGCTCGGTTGCTCTGTCTGAGCTGATTGCAGAGAGGGTCCCTCCAGCTGTCACTCACTAACCCCCTAGAGCCCCTGCAGCCTGGCAGCTTCCAGAATGTGCTCTCAGGATGGCAAATGTGGCAGCCTGAGGGGAGAAGGAGGCTCAGCTTTCTCATCCAAAGGACTGAGGGATCAAAGAGGCAGTTAGCTAGTTTTCAGCTGAAAACGTAAGGAAAGAAAAGATCCTTCTCTTTTTCCACTGCAATTGAGGCATTGTAAGGAAGCAAGCCAGTTCCAGACCCTTCTCTGGGTAGAGCTGTTTTGGGTAAAGGGATCGAACACAAGGGGATGGAGCATTAGAGGAAGCAGATTGGGACGGTGCCATTGAAATGGACAGGTGTAGAATAATAATTGAGGCTCGGGACTTTGAACAGAGTCATCTGGGTTCCAGGATCCCTCTGTCACTTAGTCACTTCCTGGCTATGTGATCTTGGATGAGTGTCTACATCTCTCTTTCTTGTTTTTTGTCGTTGTTTTTTTTTTTAATTTATTTAGTATATGTGTGTACAGATGCCACAGCATGCATGTGGTGGTCAGAGGACAACTTGCAAGAGTTGGTTCTCTCCTTCCATTGTGTGGGTCTCAGTGTTCAAACTCAGGTTGTCAGGCTTGGCAGCAAGTGCCTTTACCTTCTGAGCCATCTTGCTTGGCTGTTGTTGGTTTTTTCATTTTGGTTGAGGTTTTTGTTTTGTTTTGTTTTTAATTTTGAGACAGGGTTTCTCTGTGTAGCGCTGGCCATCCTGACCAGGCTGGCCTCAGATTCGCCTACCTCTGCCTCCCAAGTGCTGGGATTAAAGGTGTGCACCGCCACCGCCTGGCATGGCTTGTTGTTGTTTTTAAGACAGAGTTCACACCGTGGCCAGGCTGGCGTAGAGCTTGTGATGATCCAGCTGCCTCAGCCTCCAGAGTGTTGGGATTACAGGCATGGGCCACCAAGCACTACTTCCCTTCTCCAAAACTCAGCTTTGTTGTCTGTCACGTATAAACAGTTGCTGAGGGTGTATCTTCACAGGAGTGCACATGCATATGAAATATGAAGGCCAGTTACTGATATCAGTGTTTCCCTCAGCGCCTTCCGCCTTTTGTTCCTTACAGGGCCTCCCACTCACCCTGAGTTCACTGATTTGCTAACCTGGCGGGCCAAAAACACCAGAGATCCTCTTGTCTCTGCCTCACACACACAGCTGCACCCAACTTTTTTATGTGGGTACTGGGGGGTAATCAGGTCCTTATGCTTATGTGTCAAGCACTATATTGACTGAACTGTCTCCTGGCCCTCAAGTTCTTGATTCTTGGAGTTGTTATAGGGGCTGCTGCCTGGGAGTTGTAATGAAAGCATATGCAGGGGGCCTTGTGCCTTCTTTTGCAGGAAGTGGCAGATACTGCGCCCTTGAGCTGAGGGGCCAGCTGAGGGACTAGAGTCTAGTCCTGCTCTACCCTGGACATCATGCATATTTGGGCATCTGTTTCACCTGTTTTGTTTTATTTTGTTTTGTTTTGTTTTATTTTGTTTTTCCCCACCCATGAAGTATGGAGAACTTGAAGCCTGGTTCCTGGGGTCCCAGCTCTGTCTGACTGGGCTCTGAGAGGACATCTGAGCTGGTGTGGAGGTTCTGTAGTTCCCTCTGTTCTCAGAACTCTCTGGTCCTTTGGTTTCCTGGGTTCTAATTACTGTGACACATTGCCGTTATTAATTCCGTTCACTCCCGATTTTTACTCATTTGCATATTTCCTCTCTCTCCTCACCTCCTTCCCAAGCTCTCATGGCCACTCTGTTCTTCCGGGAAGGGGATGAACCAGGGACGTTGTGTTTGCTCCAGGGACTCGTCATCGGTTTCTTCATCATCATCATTATCATTCCCGTTTCTGGAGGCCTGTGCTAAGCACTTTGTATGCATTACCTCATTTAACCAAATGAGCTTACATATGTAAAGTGCTTGGCAGAGTGCCTGGTACATGTTAAATGATCAATAAACGCTAGCCATTTTCCTGCCTCTACCCTTCGCATTATCTTAATTCCACACTCTGGGGTGGATGGTTTTATTATCCCCTTTTTCAGATGAGGAAATTGAGGTGCCCAGGAGTGAGGAGCTTTGCCCAAGGTCACCAAACTAGTTGGTGACAGAACCTGAATGCCAGCCAGCCCTCTTCTGCCCCTTGATAAAGGTCATGAGATCATACAGTTCCAGTTTTCAGTTTCCTCATCTCAAATGAGGTATTAATGGTCTGGTATAGTATGGTGCCCCACTATGAGCTGGCAAGGGTTTCCTGCTGTGGTGGTTCTTGTCCCAACTCTGTGTGATCTTGGACTGATGCATTCTCCACCGGCCCCCGATTCTAAGTCTCCTCCCCACCTCACAGAGTGATAGAAAGGCTTTCTTAGCCAGGTACATATATGTGTAGGTACTCAGAAGAAATATCGGAATCACACACACACACCCCTTTCTGGAAAGTCTGCCTTCTGGAAGGTGGTGGGTGAGGGGAAATAACTCGGCTTCCAGCTGAGCCGAGAGTAATGGCGTGAAACGTGGTCAAGCTGATGGATGTCGTTATTAGTGATAGTGATGGTGAGGCTGGAGGGAGGCGGCGGCTCTGGGGGCCTGCGCTTCACAGCAGCTGCAGCTGCAAGCCTGTGGCTCATTCTAAGGTGCTGACTCTTCACCTGGGGCTTGAGTTCCTAGGGCTGGCTTTGGAGCTGGGGGTGTGAAATCGTCCCGGTCACTTCTGTTCTTCAGTTCCTTGAGGACAGAATGAAGCTGGGGCATCTACTCCCTGAGCAGATGGACAGACTGTGGCCAGATGACTCTGGGGGCCAGGGGTGGCCCCTTTGCAGGGTGGGTGGCACAGTGAGTGTTTTGAGTCAGAAGGGTAACTTTGATTAGGCTGATATTGCTGCGAGCCTTTCACCTATGGGATAGAGCAGCATCTCTGCTGCATGGCAGTCTGGGAACTTGGTGCAGTGATGACCTGACAGTGTCAGGCCTGAACCTGCCTGGGGAAGCACTTCTCCAGTTGGATGCTATTTGGACTGTCAAGATCAGAAGTTTCACTGATCAAGACCATTCCTATAAATGATCCGTGTATATCCAAGTTGTCACAGTCCTCTGCCACCTCCTTTTTACTTTACTGTTTGTTTTCTGAGACAGAGTTTCTCTGAGTATCCCTGGCTGTCCTGGAACTCACTTTGTAGACCAGGCTGGCCTTGAACTTGGAGATCTCGGCTGCCTCTGCCTCCCAAGTGCTGGGATTAAAGGCACGTGCCACCACTGCTGGGCTCCTTTTTACTTTTTAAAAAAACTTAGTTTTAATTATGTGTCTGTGTGAGTGAAGATGCCCTCAGAGGTCGGAGGTGTCAGATCCCCCTTAGAGCTGGAGCTACAGGGGTGTTGAGAACTACATGATTTAGGTGCTACGAATCAAACTTGGGTCCTCTGAAAAAATAGCAAATGATCATAATCACTGGACCAGCTCCCCTCTTTTCTCCTTCCTCTCTTTCCTCTCCCTCCTTCTTTCTGTGGTTTTTGTTTTGGGGTTTTGTCTTTTTGTTTTTAAGACAGGGTCTCATGTAGCCCTGGGTGGCCTCAAATTTCAGATCCTCTTGCTTTCCTGTCCCAAATGTTGGGATTATAGTGGAAAGTATGTGACTTAGTGGGTAATAATCCTGTCTTTCTATGTGGTGTCTGCTGTGAGCCTGGCATTGTGTTAGATGCCTGCCCCTTGATATTATCTGGTTTATTCACAACTACATAAATAGTAGATAAGTGACAGCCTCTATACCTCAGCACTCAAGAGGCTGGAGCACCAGTGTTGCTGAGAGTTTGAGTCCAGTCTGCTCTATATAGTGAATTCCAGGCCAGCCCAGGCTATAAAAGTGAAACCCTGTCTTAAAACAACAAACAGAAAACCACATACACAAGAGCCAGGAGTGATGGCCCATGCCTTTAATCTTAGCACTTGGAAGGGAGGGGCAAGCTGATCTCTGTGAGTTCAAGGCCAGCCTGGTCTACAGAGTGAGTTCCCGGACAGGAAAAGCAACATAGT